>NW_019419933.1:0-7415 GCF_000390285.2 Anoplophora glabripennis
CACCGTAAAAAAATAGGTGAACTTTATTCAAGGTTCTGCATACCTAGGACTTATTGTTTGTGAGATATTTCAATTTTAGTGGAAATGCGGCACTTCTTTCTCTGTTTAGAGACCTTTAAAAACTTCATTCTCTGCCTATACATCACACAAAAATATACTTACTATATGTTTTCCCTGATTATTTCGTGAAACAGTTGCACAAAGTCCGAGAAATATAAGGTAAGTCGCCCAAATATGGATACACTTAAGACAAGGTATCAATATAGTTCGCATTCTTTATGAGGAATTGTAACAATTCCTCTTTCTCTTTATACTTCACAAAAATAACTGTGTGTTATCCCGGATTATTTCATGAAACAATTAAAAAAGATCGTGGAACATAAGGTAAGTCACAGACACTAATACACTTAAGAAATAATATAAATATATTTCTTTAGATATATAACTAGTTGATCTGGGCATTTCGTTCTCTTTATATTTCATAAAAAAGTACTTATTCCATGTTTGCCTGATTATTTCATAAAATAGTTGAAAAAAACTTCGTGGACCTAAGGTAAGTCGCTCAAATATGGACACATTCAAGAAAAGTATCAATATGTCCTTTCTCTTTATAGAGTACTGTAATAATTGAATTCATCCTCTTTACATCTCACAAAAATAAACTTACTCAATGTTCTCCCTGATTATTTCATAAAATTGTTGAAAAAAAAGTCCTTGCAAAGTCGCCCAAATATGGATATAACTAAGAAAAGGTGTCAATATATTTAATTTTAGAGGTCTGTAACAACTCTATTTGTTCCCTTCACATCTCACACTAACATACCAGTTTTATGTTCCATGTGACTGTCTTATGAAACAGCTGAGGAAAAACACATTTTTTTTAATGGAAGACTGTAAAAACAGTTTTCGTTTCACATTGTACGAAAGCATGGGTATATGTTCACTCTGACAATGAAGGTAAGTTAACATAAGGTAACTTGCCTAAATAAGGAAACAGTATCTAATTTTTTTATGGGAGACTTCAAGAACAGTTTTCTTTCTCTTCCTAGTTCACAAAAGCATACGTACAACACATGAAACAGTTAAAAAAGTCCATAAAGTATAAGGTAAGTTGCCCCAATGTACATTTTTAAAAACGTGTAGTGTCAGACATTCAAAAACAAATACACATGAGTATAATAACTTTATTTTTTATATTTGGATATATCCTTCTTATTTTTAATTTTAAAACATGTTTTCTAGAATGAATAAACTCGTAGTAACTGAATTTCTGTTGTTCCCTTTCGGCCCTCTTGTTATTTTCCAGGGTCAATTGCCCCCCTGGCCGCCCCCCGGTGGCTCCCATCCTTGTATATCGCCGGCATAATTTTATTAGAGTTCGTCGAACGATGAAGGTGTAAAGCGATACATATCTCAAGCGGCACTGGAAATTGTAAAATCGGGTCGATTTCGAAAGCTGAGTTCCGTGTGCTGGCGCAATGTGCTGTTTCATACTGAAACTGACTTTAATTTCATCTCATTTAAAATTTACACATATTTATATGTGTTTTGTGGTGGTTTTTGAATTATTGCGAGGTATTTAGTTCTAACGGTATTTTGATATATTTGCCTGATATTGTGAAGGCATTTTGACCAAATTTTTCTGGTTCCAAAGACAAGGGCGCCCACGAAAAAGTGTCTTAAGGGGGTTTCTCGCCAAAAAGTGTAGCACTATGAGATTCCACATGTCACAAAACCCCTTTGTACCAAATTTAGTGATTCTCGTACATGGTTTTGAGATATAAAAAAGATTTCTTAGGGGCATATTTCAGGGGGCTGTAACACCGAAAGAGGGGGCCAGCTGGCAAAAAGAAAAAATACGGGTCCCCTAAATTTGTCTTAAGAATCTATGACCAAATTTTGTTGCATGAATTTCGGGTTACCCTGTATAGTACGTATACAAAGTTATGTCATTCTATAATTTTGTACANTTTCTTTATAGGAGACTGCAAGAACAGTTTTCTTTCTCTTCCTAATTCACAAAAGCATACGTACAACATATTATTTCATGAAACAGTTGAAAAAGTCCATAATGTATAAGGTAAGTTGCCTCAATGTACATTTTTAAAAACGTGTAGTGTCAGACATTCAAAAACAAATACACAATGGTATAATAACTTTATTTTTTATATTTGGATATATCCTTATTATTTTTAATTTTAAAACATGTTTTCTGGAATGAACTCGTAGGAACTGAATTACTGTTATTCTTTTTCGGCTCTTTTGTTATTTTGCAGGGTCAATTGCCCCCCTGGCCGCCCCCAGGTGGCTCCCATCCTTGTGTATCGCCGGCATAATTTCGTTAGAGTTCGTCGAACGATGAAGGTGTAAAGCGATACATATCTCAAGCGGCACTGGAAATTGTAAAATCGGGTCGATTTCGAAAGCTGAGTTCCGTGTGCTGGCGCAATGTGCTGTTTCATACTGAAACTGACTTTAATTTCATCTAATTTAAAATTTACACATATTTATATGTGTTTTGTGGTGGTTTTTAAATTATTGCGAAGTTTTTTATTTACTTCTAACGGTATTTTGATATATTTGCCTGATATTGTGAAGGCATTTTGACCAAATTTTTCTGGTTCCAAAGACAAGGGCGCCCACGAAAAAGTGTCTTAAGGGGGTTTCTCGCCAAAAAGTGTAGCACTATGAGATTCCACATGTCACAAAACCCCTTTGTACCAAATTTAGTGATTCTCGTACATGGTTTTGAGATATAAAAAAGATTTCTTAGGGGCATATTTCAGGGGGCTGTAACACCGAAAGAGGGGGCCAGCTGGCAAAAAGAAAAAATACGGGTCCCCTAAATTTGTCTTAAGAATCTATGACCAAATTTTGTTGCATGAATTTCGGGTTACCCTGTATAGTACGTATACAAAGTTATGTCATTCTATAATTTT
Organism: Anoplophora glabripennis; assembly: GCF_000390285.2. NCBI lineage: Eukaryota > Metazoa > Arthropoda > Insecta > Coleoptera > Cerambycidae > Anoplophora > Anoplophora glabripennis. The sequence goes on from NW_019419933.1 coordinate 2,940, forward strand.
GTACAATAATAAAATAGCTGCAATTCTTTTAATTTTTAAAATAAATATCTGTAACTTTTACAGATTACTCTTCATATGACGATTGAAACAGTGAGCGATATGGAGAAAATGTTAAAAATTTAATTTGAAAAATATTGAGCCCATCATAATTTTAAAAAATAACAAATTTGACTTTTTAGGCTATACTTTATAGATCAAAAACTATAGTTGCAAATGTGATATTGAAACTTTATGAGAGCACTTTTTAAAGCTTAAAATCTCTACTTTAAGATGGTGCATTTTATTTTTCTTAAAAAATTGAAATAATTGTTAAAAAAACAAAAAATAAAAAATAAAAATATTTCATGAAAAATCCCTAAAATTTATTGTGAAATAAAGTTTAATAATGTACAAAAAATTACATACATTACAGAATTAAGTTAAGACCCTAAAAAAAGTAAATCCAGCGAAAAATATTGTTTTTTATTTATAGTAATAAGTGGAAAGTTGTTATAACAGCAAAAAATAACGTTATTTGATGAATTGATTTAATATTCATGTTTAAAACGTATATTCTGTATCTGAAATTGTGAAGTTCTCTTATTGATGTAGACGCAGACATGACTCTAATCAGTTTTATTTATTTTAAAAGCGATTTTCGTTTATAAGAATGAAATAATTATTATTATAAATGGTATAAGGATATGATTTTTATGTTTTCGAGTAAGCTGCAGTTATCAGTGTGTTAAAAAATGTATTATTCACATATTTTGTCCATTTTAAGGTTATACTCTTGTAATTCTTTAATGTTATATTATTACTTAATATTATAAATAATCTTCAGTTTGCATTTAACATATTTATATTCGTTTTCTTTTATGCTAAACCGGTAAATGTATGAGTTTAATATTTATGTATGAATATTGATCCATTTTTAAAATAATTAATGAATAAATAAATAATAGGGAACGAAGAAGAGCAAGAACTGGATGATATTTAAAAATTAATTATTTTGTAATAAATTTGTTTTTCAAAAAATAAAACTATTTTCAATAAAACCTCTTTAGCCATTTACAATTTTCATTTTTCGAACCTCTATATTACAAATATGAGCGAGTTTGATTTAAAATCGATAATTGTTAAATAAATTGTTTAAAATAGTCGGCCATATTGGATCAGCCATTTTGAATTTTCATTTTCCGACTTCATATTCTTGTTTAGCGACATCGAAAACCCCTATATTGTCAATTTGAAAGAATTCGATTTAAAATTCATTGAATTATTTTAAATGTTCTTAAAAAAACTATTTATTATTGTTTAAACAATTAAAAAACAATTAGCGTACAAAAATAAGTTTATAACTTTTTTCTAATACTTATCTCCAAGTAATTTCAAAAGGTTTTAGGAAAATCCATGCTTCCCATAATTATTTCGAAATAATGCGTAATTTTAAGCTATCTTGACTCCACTATACTCACTAAACGGTAGTATTGTTACTAGTCATCAATACAAAATACTATTTTATATTTAAAATACTCTAATCAACTATCAAAAAACCAGGCTTAGTAAATTCAAACAATTTTTTGCCTCTACCTCTTGGGCTGTAGCTTAATACTTTTCGGAAACTTGGAAACATCTCCAAATAATCGGAGTACGTCGAGAACTCCGTGTTCATCAAAGCTTCCGTGGCTTATTTTTTCAACGATTACCTCCACCGTTGACATATTGTCGTATAATACAGCTCACTTCAACGGCATTGTGATGGAGAACGGTAACAAGTTTAGCGCTTCGGTGTACGCGGATCGGTCGATTCACAAGCCGTTTCGTGTTGGGCCATAATAGATACGGAAACGGCACAGTAAAAAGACGTTCGCGGTGAACGCCTTTATGATGGGATTCATGTTACCCCCTATTTATCGCGGAAGTTTTACTAGTCGCCGCGAGAGCCGTATTTCAATAGCTTTATCGCCTGCAGCCCACTTATTGGGTTCCACGTTAACGGACCAATTAAACGAGACTTTAAATCGCAATTTTACTCAACTTGCCTAAATTTTGTTGTTTGTAGCCTTACAAAGAGCTACAAATGTGCTTCACATTAGTGTAACAAAATTCACGTAAGCGAAAAATAGTTGTGCAATTGAGTTACGCATACATTTCTATCTAGTTTCCGCTTCAAATTTTAACATTACAAACATACAAGCTAACTTTGGCGCCATCTGTAAAGCCTTACTGGTACCATTTACCCTTTGCATCTGGGACACCGCGTATATTATGGCATATTCCGCGGTTTCGTAACATCTATTCGGCGGAGTTCTGCCCAAGGCGAATCGATACGTTAATTCATCTGATGATAGCGTGATTCCAAATCCTTTGATATACTCCCGACCGCCTCAGTTTTTTTTATGGGGTTGTCATGGTCCCGGCACGTGACGTCAGCGGTATTTTCACTAACGAGGATCCGATGCATAAGCGCAGCCAGCTGGGCAGAAATAAATGCCCTTCTGGAGGAGTTCCAGCGCGCTCTGTGTTAAAGGTGATAGAGCGATATCCCTCTGCAGTCGTAGTAAAAAATTGGGGGTAGTTGTCTAAGGGATTCTTATACAGGGTGTACAGAAACATACAGGGTGTGTTTTTCTATGAGGAATATTTTTAATACCAAAGAAATCCTTACCCCTTTTATTTTTGTACCAGTATGAGGCAAAGTTTTAGGAAGTTTTTTGTTATTAATCCAGTGCTAGAAAAGCAATCCAGTTTTGTGTTTCGAAAGTACAAACAGAACGTCTTGTATATTTTTACATATTTGTACTTATTTATTCAATTTAATTTCTATTTAATAGGGAGAAATCTAGTGGCAGCTCTTGATTTCCATACCAGGAGGGCGGAAAAAAGGTACAAAGTAGGTATTGAAAAAAATATAAATAAATAAATAAATTAAATATAATTGGGCAGTTTTATTTGAAGTACCTACTATTCAAATATAGAGAAAATGTATTCAACATTATTTTTTATAGTGAAAGTCCTTTCTTCTGCTTTTGTCCGAAATAAACTTTTCAATTACTTTTCCATTAAAGTTCAGTATTTGTATCACCACTGATTTTTCAATAGATAGCATTGCTGTTAGTCTCTCTTTACAATCAATTTAAACCTTTACAATTAAAAAAAAAACACAAGTCAATACGTAAGTAACAAAATTGTAAACTACACTTGGACACATTACGTTTATTAAGAAAAAAAAGAGGTGAATAACTATTATTTGGTTACGGCCGTACTAAATAGAGCCCAAACTGCATAGTAAATATTTTAAATTAATTCTTTTTATTATGAAAATTCCTAGGGGAACGCCGCCACAGATCCCCCCGCACCAGCCGCCACTGTAGTAATCCCAGTTATGATATAGCGGTATAAAAATACTAAAATGTGTAGATAATAATAATATTACAATAAAAAAGAAAGAAAATGCAAAAAAGTCTGCGAATTATGTTAAAAAATAAGTTGTCAATGAACAAAAATATAACGAAATAACAAACAGTAATAAAAAAATAACAAATCTAGAATTGTCATAATTGGCCGCGCACCAGAGGCTTGCGGATCATTAACATAAAATATTATCAAATTTTGAGCAAAAAATATTCGAAGAATATTTTCGAGAAATCAATAGTTTTTTAGTTATTCACGATTGAAAACTTGAAATTTTGAGTAAAAAAAAACACTTTTCCAAAGTATTTTTCGCGAATAACCTAAAAGCTACTCATTTTATTAAAAAAAGTGTAATGAACAAAAATGTAGCTTATAAATAAACAATGAAAATCGTTTTTAAAAAGTGTTGTATCGTCCTTTACAAAGCTAAATATGGTTAGTGGAAGGGGATTTGTTTTGGGGGGAATACTCGAATCGATGTATTTAACGTCAAATAACGGAAAAATTATTAATGTTACGTGTATAACGCTCCTGGAGTTTTTTGTAGTACTCAAAAAGACCTTCAAAATGAGCACTTATAAAAAGTTAATTAGAGCAAAATTGAAGGACAAAAACAAATGGGTTGCTCATATTTTTTAAGGAAAAATGAGCAGGAAACGCTGTACCATTTCCATCAGAATTAAAATTAATCGTAGACCCTTTACAATTAGTTTTGTTTTAGGGTTTTTCATACGATCCTGAAGTTAGACCGGTTTAGAATGTATGGTAAAAGTTGAAAACTTATTTTTCATTATTCAAAAAAAATAGCCTTGTTTATATAATAACTCTGAAAGTATGAAAGATACGTAAAACATGATAGACAACAAAAATGTAGCTTTTTTTTCAACAAATGTTTTGCTATTTTTATTCCTATAGCATAAAAAATAAAGGAGATATCGCCACTTGAAGCAAACGATCTTACAGCTCTTGAAATTATTTTTAAAATGATTTTTTGTAGGATACTATAGCTTCAAAATTAACCGAGTTATGGTAAAAAAACCAATGACATTTTTTCGGAGCAAAATAGGCTTTCTTATTTTT
>NW_019419934.1:0-7438 GCF_000390285.2 Anoplophora glabripennis
TCTTAATCTAATTTGTACCTAAAATTTTCTGACAATTCTAAAGCTTCTTTTACTGTTTTAAGGGATTTCAGCTATTTCAAACCAGTTCAATACCAAACAAACAAATTAAAATAATCCTCATTAGTATAATTTAAATGATCCCCAGGCATAACAATAATTTGACAACTAACTTGACAAATGTTAAGTTATTTTAATTGTTTTGGAGCGTTCCTGGTCATGGCCAATTTGACAACAGGTCTAATACTGAAGAAGTGTCCAAAAAATAGAAAATCGCAAATATATCTAAAAATAGTAAGGCAACCCTAACAATGCTTATTTGGCTTGAAAGGAAATTTCAATCTCCATACGACAGAGTAAAATAATACCATATCAATACCATTTAAGTTAACAAAATTATAGCTGTTTGAAGTTATCAAAATGTAACAGCAAAAATGAAACACATAGTATTAAATGTTTTAATTTGTTGATATACCATAATTTAGTGATATCTATGCCCTTTACAGGTACCAAAAATCCGCTTGATATTACGCTCCTGAAAAGAGTTACTAGCATCTCCGCGGACCTTTGCATCTGTCAATTTCTTTCTTTAAAAATTAATATTTCAAATTCTATAATTCCTAGGTATAGGGAATATTTAATAAAGTGACTCTCAAAGTTCACGTAGAATCCGAAAATTCAATAATATACAGGGTGTTCCATTTAAAATAACAAAGTTGGTGGCAACTTCCGGTATAAGCGGAAATGCAACAGTTTTGAAAATATTTCCAGCAAATTCATATCATGGTAACTTCGTATCCTTCTAACGAACCAGTTGCGTGAATAACTGTATATTTTTAACATTTATTTGTTTACATTCGGTGAATCACAGGAATAACAATTCGTTTTTCTTGTTGAATTTTTTTTATGAACTTGGTTTAGGTGATTCTCATTATGCTTAGCCACAAGATGATTAGCTGTTGAGACTTATGAAAAACTGAATATATCAACATAATTATGATTCCAGAGAAAGAAATCAAATTAAAAGAGAAAAAAACAGCATTAACTCTACACCATTTCAATACAGATAATATTTTTTATTTTAGTAACGTTATGAAGAACAAAATATTCTCAAGAGAAATTTGAGTGAAATTATGTTTGTGATATTGAAACATACAGTAAATAGACGAATCGACATACAAAGGAACATATTGAAACTACACAAATCAATGAACAATTAAATAGACTGTTGGATAATGAGACAAAAAAAACAAGAAGATAAAAAATAAAAAAATTATTCAGTATCTTGTAAGAACAACACTTGAGGCTCTATATTTGTTAGCCTTGTTTTAATAAAGTGTTCATAGTGATGGTGAGTTTTAATTTATTATCCTTAATGACATAAGATTGTTTTTATATTGGAATAGGAACACATAGTAAGGACTCTTCATAATTTTTAGCGTTGAAAAGACTAAATACCGGGTGGGACATTTATCTTGAGGCAAAATAATATATCGGTTGGACATAATTATTCCGACAAAAATTGTAGAGCAAAGAGGGGGTAACTGAAAGGTCCATATTAAGACTTCCGGTCTAGACCGGAAGTGGTGTTTTTAGAACGGAAGTTGTTTTTTTGTAATGAAAACACAAATTTTTTTCCACGAATTTCGATTGAAAAACGAAAAAAAAACTTGTTTGTTTTTATTATCTTTTTTATTTAACCCATATTTTGGCCACATAATGGCAATAAAAAACAAAAAAACAAGAATCTTGAGGCAACAGAGTACCTTGTTGGGATCACATTTTAAAAAAAATGTTTCATACAAAAGTTGTAGCGTGAAAAGGGGAGGAGCTATCTTGACATGACCTTGACCTTGACTTCAAGGTCATTTGAAGATCAAATTCAATACATAAAAATATTCAGAAATCTGAAGAAATTCTTCATTTCACCAAAACCAAGCACCCCAAAGGGAATAAAAAACTACTACGTTCACATCGTTGTTCCTGGGCAGTGCTAAAAGTAATTAATAATGATACAGTATTTCGATCTTAAAATGACCTTGATATCTGGTTTACTTCTTGAGGTTACGTTCATATCTTATTATAAAATTTCCATATCTTGTAACTTTCAAGGTCAAAAGAGAGGGTTCCATTTAAAATTTTAAATTTTATCTTCGAACGACCTTGAAGTCAAGGCCAAGGTCATTTTCAAGGTCATGTCAAGATAGTCCCCTTTTCACCCTTCAACTTTTGTATGAAACATTTTTTTTTAAAGTGATCCTAACCAGGTACTCCATTGTCTCAAGATTCTTGTTTTTTTTTGGTTTCTATGGCCAAAATATGGGTTAAATTGAAAAAAATAATACCAAATTTTTTTTTTCGTTTTTCAATCGAAATCCGTGGTAAAAAATGGGTGTTTCCATTAAAAAAAATCAACTTCCGGTCTAAAAACACCACTTCCGGTCTAGATCGTTCAATCCCAACCCCTCGATGCCCTACAATTTTTGTCTGAACCTTTTTTTGAAATAATCGAGTCCAACCGAGATATTATTTTGTCTCAAGATAAATGCCCTACCCGGTATATAATAATCGAAACGTCCACAAAAAGAGTTTTTGTTAATTGTCCTAAATCCACAACTCTCGAAGCTATTATTACAATACGGGACACAACTACTGCAATAATTGGTATTTTTAAAGTAACTTTTGACTATTTTTTCTTCTAGGCGCAATGACCTATCTAAATGCTCCCCATGCTTTGAACATGTAGGACTTTATAGACACGTATGTGTCTTATATGCCCGCAAATTATAGTAAAATGAAAATTCTAGATCACGACTAATTGCATTCAGAGGAATTTCACCCCGACAGCATCGCAAAACATATGCGGGACGAATCCGCATCCTGCCGCATTAGCCCAGATCCCGCAAATGCCGCCAGATCCGCAACAATCCGTTAGTTCCTCCAATGACCTATTAAAGGATGAGTAGGATCTCACCCCTCGACGCGACCCCTGCGTTAAGCGTGCCCGAACAATCGCATCCACTCGTCCAACAAAAGCACGAATCTTCGACGCGTAAAATTGCGAGTGTGTCAAGAGGTGAGCGCCATGTGGCTGGCGTGCGCTCCGGAGGGTGTTACGCATCAGGCATCACACCCCTCTCCCCTTCGGAACAATTAATTTTCGATTTTTATTAGGAAAACGAACCGGCGAAAGCGGGTCGCGACGACAGATTTGACTGCGATCGTTAGAATTCGGTTTATGCATGTCACTTTCACCGATTGTCCCAGAAGTCTGAAAAAAAAATCATAAACCATATAATCCAATAATAGTCCAGACGGTATCTGTTTCAAAAAGCCCATATTTGGGTGAATTTTATATCCACGGAGATTTTTGGCTTTTTGGCTTTTAAATATCACCAGAAATGAAAATTTTTCTATGCGTATAAAAAAAACGTGGGCTTAACTTTTGGCGGCACAATATGTTAAAAAAATCGAAAAATATCATATTTTTATTCCTATTTAATTATGTATCGCTTCAAGAGTTGATTTTAGGCGAAAATGGAAGAGGAAAAAAGTTTATAATGAATTTTTTTACAAAATAGTTATAAATCGAATGAATCATGACTATTATTGAAAAAATGGGGTTAAAAAACATTACTTTTTAGGGAATTTTTTGGAGTCTTTAAATTGGGTATAGGACCTTCATACTTGGCTCAAGAAAACTTCATGTTATGTAGAATCATCATACTAAATTTCATCAAAATCGGTTCTATAGATTTTGCATAACAACTTTGCAATCCAGATTTTGAAAAAAAAATTGCAAACTTTCAAAATTTGCACAGCAAAAACCAAGGCCCTTAGATATTTGAAAATTTAATCACATATAGAAGGGCTCTCAAAAGAAATGATGATTAAATTAATAAATTAATTATAAAACATCGATAATATTTTATTCATACTTAATTGCATATCAACTTATTCCGGAGTTATTTAGAAAAAACCATCATCAGAGTGGCTNATTACAAACATTTTTTTCCTCTTCCATTTTCGCCTAAAATCAACTCTTGAAAAGATACATAATTAAATGGGAAGAAAAATATGACATTTTCGAATTTTTTTAACATATTGTGCCGCTAAAAGTTAAGCCCACGTTTTTTTATGCGCATAGAAAAATTTTCATATCTAGTGATATTTTCATTAAATGATACGCAGACCACAGACATTATTTTAATTTTTTAATGACTTTTATACAATTTTTTCCTAATTATAAATTTTAGGTGTTAATTTTATTCACGCGAATGTAAGAAATATATTTGTTAAACTCACTCCGCAGTTTCCACAACGTAAAAGTTTAATAGACGCAAAAAAGTTCTAGCGAAAACCCTCGAATGTTTTTTAAAACAATAAATTTCATTAATAACCAAATTTACTTTCTTCTATCGCAAATCGATCCTGTGTCAGCTTGTACACCTCGAGAACCCAAAAGAGGCACAGGTCGTTGGGAATTAAGTCCCTACTTCCAGCAATTAATAATTAATGAAGCTTTCTATAGCGTATAGTAACACACCAGGCGAAAAAAAATACAAACAAGCCGGATGAAATGTTCATAGTAAATGTAAATGATTCAAACTGTCTATGCAGGTGTGTTGCTTCTCGGGAACGGTGCCAGCGTGGCTCTAGCTTCGCGACATATCCTTCCTCGTTGGGACACTGGCAGAAGGCCCCGCATATTTTCAGGTGAGGAACCGTGAGAAACCGGCAGGTTTTTGGCATAAATTCGATGACTTATAATGACATTACCTATAAAATTGTTCAATTAGCGCTAAAGTTTTTCTGTTTTACTCGGTGTCCAAATTAAATATCAAAAGTTCAAAAGATGCCATTATAAAAATCAATTTTGTAGTGGGAATTCGAAAAAATAACACCCTGAGTGTTATTTCCTTGCGTACTCTTACTCACCTACTCGTATAAATCAAAAACTCATATAAATCAAAACGTTTACAATTGAGCACCCTGTATCTCGGAATTGGTTAAGTTTTCAGCATACAAAGTTATTTTTTTCTTCACTTCTACAGAACTCCCGATGTTGCCAAGATGAAACTGTTTTACTCTTTATGTGAAAACTATATGTTTCAAGAATATGAAGAAAATAAATTTCATTCTTTGTAAAACTAATTACTTTGTTAAACTACAAAGTAATTAATTCCATGGCTGCAACAATTTGTTGTTGGATCACTTACTGTTTCCTGATACAGACATTTTCCTTGAATTCGCCACGGCGTGTTGGCAAATATCATTTTGATTTCTAAATTATATTATTATGTCATACATAAGTATATCAGCATGTGGCATAGTGCTCACACTACTCTTAACTCGTACACTCATCTCAAACGTGTATTTAGTGTAAAGACATTTGTAACCACTTAATTACTACCTATGTAATTTTTTTAGCTTTTCCAAGAAAAATTAACAGTTACATTGGCAAATATCGTTAAACTATAGTAATTATATATTATAGATAAGTGTATCAGCATATGGAAAAGTGCACAGTTTGTACACTAATGTAATTTGTGCAATTACCTCAAACGTTTATTTAATGTAGAGACATTTGTAACCTCTCAATTGCTATGCAGCAGTCCGATTAATTTTTTTTGTTTTTTCGAGAAAAATTGAACTTAATTATCATAGATAAGTATCAGCATATGGAAAAGTGTTCACAGTTTGTACACTTAACTCGTGCACTTATCTCAAACATTTATTTAGTGTAGAGACATTTGTTACCTCTTAATTACTACGCAGCAGCTTAGTTAAATTTTAGAAAAATTAACTGTATACATATATCATAGATAAATGTATCAGCATATGGAAAAGTGCTCGCAGTTTGTACACTTAATTCGTGAACCTATTTCAAACGTTTATTTAGTGTAGAGACATTTATGATCACTTAATTACTATCTATTTCATTTATTTTGTTTTTCCGAGAAAAATTAAGAGTTAGGTTGACAAATATCATTAAACTATATTAATTATATACCATAGATAAGTGTATCAGCATATGGGAAAGTGCACAGTTTGAACACTTATGTAATTCGTGCATTTGCTTCAAACGTTTATTCAATGTGGAGACATTTGTAGCCTCTTAATAATTGCTATGCAGCAGCCCGATTAATAGTTTTGTTTTTTCGAGAAAAATTAACACTTAATTATACATATCATAGATAAGTGTATGAACATATGGAAAAGTGCTACCAGTTTGTACACTTAAATCAAACGTTTATTTAGTGTATAGACATTTGTAACCTATTAATTGCTACGTAGCAGCCTGGTTAATTTTTCTGTTTTCGTGAGAAAAGTGAACAGTATATAACATAGATAAGTGTATCTGCATATGGAAAAGTGCTCACCGCTTGTACATTTAACTTGTGCACATATTTCAAACGTTTATTTAGTGTAGAGACATTTATAACCACTTAATTATTAACTAGTTCAATTGTTTTGTTTTTCCGAGAAGAATTAACAGTTAGGTTGGCAAAAAACATTTAACTATATTAATTATATACCATAGATAAGTGTATTAGCATATGGAAAAGTTCACAGTTTGTACACTTATGTAATTAGTGCATTTACATCAAACATTTATTTACAGTAGAGACATTTGTCGCCTCTTAATAATAGCTATGCAACAGCCCGATTATTTTTTGTTTTTTCGAGAAAAATTTACACTTAATTATACATTTATCATAAATAAGTGTATCAGCATATAGAAAAGTGCTCACAGTTTGTACACTTAAATAAAACGTATATTAAGTGTAGAGACATTTGTAACGTCTTAATTGGTACGTAGTAGCCTGGTTAATTTTTTTGCGTGAAAAATTAACAGTATATGTCATAGACAAGTGTATCAACATATGGAAAACTGTTCATGGTTTGTACACTTAACTCGTACACTTACCTCATACGTTTAGTTAGTGTGCCCGGTTAATTTTTTGTTCTGTTGAGGAAAATTAAGAATTAATTATGTATCATAAATAAGTGTATCAGCAAATAAAAAGTGATCTCAGTTTGTACACTAAACTCGTACACTTATCTCAAACGTTTATTTAGTGTAGAGAGTAACCTCATAATTTCTATTTAGCAGTCTGGTTCATGTTTTTGTTTTTTTTTTGTAAAAATAATATTAGATAACTTATGCTGTAAAATATATAAAAAAAACAGCATTCCGAAAAACGAATGCAAGTAAATAAATCGAATGACACGAACACGGCGCGATACGTATGTAACTACAGATAAGGACATGTGTTTCTATAGACACAAATTTCTTATTAGTAAATTCCAATCAGGGAATTGTCGGAAGGAGCGAAAAGTGAGACGTATAAATACCTGCGTACGTTTTTATCAAGCTGAAACATCAAAATAATACCAGGTTATTTTTTTTACGAGAACAGTGACGTACACCACCTGC
>NW_019419935.1:0-392 GCF_000390285.2 Anoplophora glabripennis
AATAATTCTGTATATGTTTAGCCTTCATTGTCTCACGCTCAGGGGCGTATATTTTTTTAATATAAAATTGTTACAATTATGATTAAAGATTGCTCATTATTTATTACATGTTAAAATATATATATATATTGTCGTGACTGCTCAGATATTACAATAGCAACCCCTTTGTTTCACATTTTACTTGTTTTATCATGATTAGGTTGTTCTTTGATTTCTTGTGCTCACTTTATGTCATACGTCTATACGAGCCTTGTTGAGTTTACTAACATTTTCGCCCGTGCGGAACGAATCTGGATTAAGCTCGATTGCCTCCCGTATGGGACTCCAGTGTTATGAAGGATCTTCCGAAATCTCAACTATAGCTGGATTGCCTCCCGTATGGGACTCCAGTA
>NW_019419935.1:2467-7460 GCF_000390285.2 Anoplophora glabripennis
ATTCATTCCGAAGAACATCGGCAACGTTACTGGCTAATACAGGAGTTGATGTATTAGCAATCAAGAGACATGGTGGGTGGAAATCAGCCACAATTGCAGAAAGTTATGTTGCTGACAGTTTAAGTAACAAAAATGAAATAGCCAACAGGATTCTTTACAATGACACTTCAACTCCAGGTTCTAGTAGTACGTTGCATCATGTTATTTTAATGGATCAATAGATAATAGTGAGCCTCCGGTGACGGAAATGGAGCAGTCAAATCATTTTGAGAAAAATGTGACAATTAGTAAACGCGAGGGGAATAATCTAGATTTTATAAATGTTACTCAATGTAATAACTGTACAATTACTATAAATATTCATTCACTATAATTAATAAAATGTAATGTTCATCAAATATTTTTATTTATTTGTTCATAAAATATGCACAAAACACAAGACAAAGAAATTAAATTTGACACACAAGTACAAAAATGTTATCTGTATTGAACGTTATTAGATAGCTAGATAAAAATGTTACTAGGAAAATACACATTTTTTCCAAAAAGTAATTTCGGGTTTCATTTAAAATCCATGGAAAACAGATCTGGAAGTGGTCTTGGAACGTAAGTCTCAGCGTCTTTAATTTTAAAGGTTGTTACCGACAACCTTATTTTAATCTTATTTTAACATGTATAATTTACTGTTTGTTTATCTTTTGTTTTAACATTTGACAATCATTTATTGCTTGTACTTTATGTTGTTATTTTATTGCCATTTTCTTTGTTCTTTAAATTCTGAACTAATTATTGTGTCAACACCACTGTACGTGTGCGTGTGTGCGCATGTGCGTGTGCGTGTGTGTGTGTATTTACTATTTTTTTTTTTTTCATAATGATTTTATACCATTACTATAATTCTTTTTGACGTGTGTAAATACTTTTTGTGTAAGTAACACTAATAAACATCTAACAGTGTTGAATTTTCCGCAATTGAAAATAAAATACTTTGTTGCCGAAATAAGTGTCAAGAACTCTTTCTCGACTACGTTGTAGCTTTATTCGGATTGATTTAACGCCCGCGATGTGAAAACTTATGTTTTGCGATAGGTCCCGGTGAAATTAAATGAAATACTGCTTGATATTTACAGCTAACTTTTATGTATCTACAGAGAAGTTTTAATTATATAAATGGAAACATCTACGGGGGCATAACGTAATTAAAATTTACTTGAAAAGTTTCACCACTCTATAACAACGACACAGTTCTTGTGCTAAGTTGCGACAGTTAAATTATAAAGATAATGGTCGTCTCCTTGCTAAATTACAAACAATGCAATAAAGAAGTAAACTTCAACTTCCAAGAAAAAAATTCACGATTAATGTAAGTGGTAAAAGGAGAAGGCATACTTTCAGACTATTCGCATAAGGTGAGAGAGAAATATGCAATAAAAATAAGACAATAATAAGAAAATGAGATCTGTTTCTATTTTAATTAGATGTTCCCAACCCTATGTTTCTACAGACCTCTGAACCTGTTGACACACAACTACGGAATTTAATTTCCAAAATATTAAATTAGCTTCATGTCGATCAACTTTTATTAGAATCATTACAAAGCACTGTATTCATTTATAAAATCAACCCAATTTCAAAGCTGTGGCAATAATAATTACGTAGTTATCAAAACTATCATTTGATTCCACCTCAAAGCTAGCAATTAAAATTAGTCGTTAATTCCTGTTCATTTGATTTATAATGTAATCAGCAGTAATGTTTCGAATTATTTAACAAAATTGAATAAGCTCTGTTACAAAGGACATCGCACTTTTCTTACGGGAATTGGGTTTCGGCCAATTTTTTTGAAACTTCGCAGGTTGATAGTTCTTAACATGTAGATCAAAAGTCTCAATGGGCACAAAGCCCCAAATCCCCCCCTACCCCCCAAAAACTGCCTCCAAGTAGCGGGGAGTTTACTTGTCGTTTTATGAAAAAAAGTTTCAAATAAAAGTTGTTTATTTCAATGAAATCTAAAAAAAACTATTCCTGTGTTTTTTTCGAAAAATCAATGTTTTAGCTTTAAAACGCCACCAAAGTTTAACACAGAGTATACGTATGATAGATGTAGATATTCACGTGTGTTAAGTTTAACAGCTTGAATATTACTATTTTGAAAAAATCACATTAAAACTTTTTTTTAGATTTAGTCAAAATAAATAACTTTTACTTGAAATATTTTTTCATAAAATCACAAATAAACTTTCTACAGCTATATAAACAATTAAATTGTTAATAACAATGTTCCTGAGCCGATTTCGTAAAATTGAGTTGCAGATTCGAATTCATTGTGAAAAAATACGTGCTAAAAATTTACGTGCAAATATACGTGCCAAAAATACGTGCCACTATAAAATACAGTAATCTGGAAAATCCGTAGGCTGATTCGTAGGGGGCGAGGGGGTGTGTGAGGGGCGGGGTCAAGTGGGGCAGTTTGTTAATAAAAAATGTGGTTGTTTGGGGTCATTGTTGGGTTGATTAAAAAAATAAATTGTTTTACATGCAGAAATCAGTTAAATCGCCCCCGCTACTTGGAGGCAGTTTTTGGGGGGAAAGGGGTGGATTTGGGGCTTTGTGCCCATTGAGACTTTTGATCTACCTGCGAAGTTTCAAAAAGATTGGCCGAAACCCAATTCCCATAAGAAAAGTGCGAGGTCCTTTAGGAAAATTGTTTTTTCGAATTGTTAAAAATAATTTTACCTTATAATACTATTAATTTCTCTTTTTTATTTTTAAAAAGTTCAAAATTCTGCATGAATATAAAAGAACATACGTTTAAAGTACTGAGAACAAAATATAGTCAATTGGCGTTTTATTTTTCCACTTGGATTCCTCCATAAAATTTTCACTTTAACGAAATTGGGAAATGGCTTCAGTCTTCATCGACTTCTACTTATAGAATTTATGAGAAATATTTGCGGAAAAATAAAATAAGTAAGTTCATTTTACATTTTTTACATTTGTTATACAGGGCGATTCAGTCATAATGTCATTAATTTTAACCACGTATTCGGAAGGTGTACTAAAGACAGAAAATAGAAAAAAAATTACTCGACATTTTAAAAAATAAGTAAATTACCCTTTAATTCCCGTTAATTGGCTGCTCTATTTCACGACACGAAACGCCCAGTCGTCTAGAATTTTACAATTGGTTTCAAAATCAAAGAGCAGCAGATCCTAAAACTTTAATGACAAAGCTATGGACGAATGAGTGAGTGTTTTTTAGCCGTAGTGCGATGTTAAACAGGTAGATACCATACTCATTGAAAAGCAATAACTCACACAATAATGTATACGTATTACAAACTGAATAATTAATTGAACATATACAATACTAAAAACTCATATTCTAAATTGTATAACCAAACATTCGAAAACAATTATTATCCTTATACATTTGTTTTTATTAACAAATAAATAATACTATTTATTGATATTTAAAATATAAAAAAATATCTTATTCATTCTTTATTTATTAATTGTATAGCTCACAACATATTAAAAACGTATTAAAACCTAGGTTAATGATGGAATGTTACGGTAGGTCAAGATTCACTTTAGATAAAGTGAGTAAACATGCATTTTAACATTTTTTTTAATCGCGTTTTTCTTAATCTACTCATTTTTCCCTATCTTCCCCTAAAATTAATGACATTATGACTGAATCACCCTGTATAAGTGGCAATATTCACTTCCTATCCGAGGCTGTCTAGATCTTCTAAATAAAAACATGAGAAATTTGCTTTTTCTTAACGAATCGTTGTATTCAAGAGAAGCAAGCGCTCTTATTGCTACATTTCAGCGTCTTTTTTTAACGATTGCGAAGTGTGTGTAGGCAGGCTGCGTGGGTGTAGGAAGCGATGAAAAAAATTAGTTGGTATTGTTAAAAGAGAGGGTTTGATATAGGAGGAGTTACTTTATTCTAAAAATGGGAATACTGGATTCATCATTCAACACGAAAGGTTCGTGAATGGAAGCGTGTGTGCGTGTAATTTTTTAGTATACAGTCGAACAAAACGAATTCACATGCCAGTTCTATTTATTTCAACATTATAGGTACTACGTAATAAAAAAATAATAAAATACAATATGGTCGTTTTCACAAGAATTATGTGTAAAATGTACCGTCATGAAATACTTACACAATCAAATAAACTCCCTACCACTTTCAATTTTATTAGAGTCTCTATTCAGAGAGTACTGTAAACTTGCCAAAGAAGACGGCCAAAGTTGGAAACAACTAATTTTCTTTATATCATATAAACTCTGAAAGAATTATGACACTTTAGTTAAAACTTGCACATTGTGATGATAATAGCGAAAAAGTTATAAAGAATACCCGGTTTAACATTAATAAAATTTCTTTCCATGTTTTAATTTTAATTTTTATTAACCGTCACGATTGCATTTTTACATTTATATACAAAGTTTTACAACAACATAATACTGAACTTCAGTATTATGAACTGAATATAAGTCTGCTAAAATTTGCCTTCATTATATTCTAATGGATAAGAAAAACATATTTGATACTAAAGCAAGATTGTCTACGGGTGGCACCAAATTTCCGTACCAGTTTCCAATTTCTTATGTGATATAGTTTCCCCTAAATTTCTTGATTCCATCGCTTCATTAACGTTCTCTCTCCAGTTTCTTCTCGAACTTCCCCTCTTTTTTCTCTCTGGCGGTATCCATTCTAATATTTTTCTTGGCCATCTTTCATGCATTCTTTTTATATGTCCGAACCATGCCAATTGGTTCTTTCCAATTTCGTCTGTAATATCTCTCTCGATATATCCCTTTTAATCATTTCATTTCTTACTTTTTCGAGTCTGGATCGCCTTCAACTTCTTCTGAGGAAGTCCATCTCTGTTGCTATGAATATTTTTTTACTGATTTTGCTTAGATCCCGTATATCATAATACTCTGGACAATAGTTTTATAAATACACATTTTA
>NW_019419936.1:0-7516 GCF_000390285.2 Anoplophora glabripennis
TATACCAAAGACCCCTATTAATTTTCATCGGAGAATCGCCCCTTGAATTTTTTCGGTGTTATTTAGATACACCCTATATATTAGCTTTTGCAGTTTAGTGTTGAAAATCAGTTTTTCATCGTTACTTCTCATTAAATTTGGATAATTTTTGCGTAAAAGCTTACGCAATTTGAAGTATTGAATAACACCTTTTAATCCAGTATTATTCAAATTTAATGAGAGTCTTCAAGAGTGAATAACTTTGCAGGGTGATAAGTCAGGAATAGTAAGTGATATTGGGAAATATGATATTTCATCTCCTTATGAAAGTATATAAACAAATAAATTATAATTTTTTCTATTTGAAAACTTTAGTCAAAAAACTTAATATTCACTCATATTCGATTATCTTTCAAATTTGTTTCGGATAACTTTGACAGTTCGTAAGTTAAGAAATAAAAACTTTTTATTAACTTTAACACCCTCTATCGAAGAACAGTAGGACTTATGTTTATATGAACTAATAGGATTCTCTATGAAATGCTAAAGTACTACTCAATAAAACCGAGACACCCTGTAGATAGTGTTAAGAACTAAAACACAAAATGTGTCGAAATATTAACATAGACTGTGAATAATGTTTTAGTAATGTGAGAATCTACTTTTCAATGTGATATTTCAAGTAGGTAAAAATACGTTTGTTAAATCCACGAATAACTATTATGAGGCTTGGAAAATGTATACGAAACAGCCAGTATAAAGGTGATCCAGTCATAGTGTCAATAATTTTAAAAGAAGATGGGAAACATGAGCAGAATACGAATACGTCATTAAAAAAAGGTAAAAAGGAAAATTAAGCCGAAAAAAAAATTTGTCAAGTCATTATTTAAACCCCTTTTTGGACCGCTCATGACCTGACCTACAAAGGTTTATCGAGAGTGAATCTTGGCCTACCGTAACATTCGGTCATTAACCTAGCTTTTAGTGCGTTTTTAATAAATAAACAGAGCTTTTAACTAGACACATGAATGAATAAAATATTTGTTTACATTTTAAATACTAACAAGTATTATTTATTTGATAATAAAAATAAATGTATAAGGTTAACATTTGTTTTCGAATGTTAGGTTATGCAATTTAGTATTTTTAAAATTGTCAACTTTTTCACTACGTTTTATAAATTAATTATTCGGTTTGTAGTACGTATACTTTATTTTGTGACTTATTGCTTTTTAAAGAGTTAGTAGTAGGGTACCTACCTATTTAAAATGCTAGTAGGGCTAAAAAACACTCCTCCGCTCATAGTACACTGTTAATAAAATGATGATCCACTGCAGTTTGATTTTGAAACTAATTGCAAAATTTAAGACGACTGGGGAAATCAGCTGTTTCGCTTCAAGGTTCGAGCTTAGTCCAGTCATTATAGACATGAAAAAGCCTGTTTCGGGAAAAACATACTATTAGAAGTTTCTCTGCGGAATATTGTTCGGAAACCTGTTATAAATAAAATATCAAAAAATCAACTCGAGGCTAGTGTTTTGTTTTAACAGTGGTCAAAGTTATGGAAAAGTGGTTTTTTGACTCACGTAAAAAAAGCTATTATTCATAGCGAAAAAAAGTTTATACAGAAAAGGTAGGTATTAAATAAGCCTATAAAATGAAAAAAGTCCGATTAAATTCCGATAATTTGTTTATGCACAAGAGCTCAAAAATGGTCGAAAATTGCCGTTTTTTTCAATTGCTAATAATTAATGCAATTTTCATCGCAGACACTTGTAATTCAGGATTTTTGAGGCTTTTTACACCCTTAATAAGTGGTAAAAATTTCAGCTCGAAAGCTTCATTGGTTTGGCGTTGGCGGAATTTGTTATCTAAGAAGATGCTATTTTCAATTCATTTTTCCCAAGCTCACAGGCGTTGTAGGGTTTTGATCATTAGTTGTTTTTGTACCTAAATAGTTGTATTGACATAGGCATTTACTGAGAATTTAGTTTTTCAAATTTAATTTGTTTAAAATTGACTGAAAAAATGTTAATATTTATTAAATTGTTAAGATAGGTAATTATTATAAAATAAAATAGTAACCTCTTTACTTTAGTTTTCTTCGAATTTAAAAAAAAAACGTTGTTGTAAGTTGATTAGAAGCTGAGATAATTTTTTTTATTTATTTAATCGCAGTGACCTTAATTATTAATATTAAGAGCCGAAATTTGGAGAGAGTATACATTAAGAGCTATATTTTCATGTCCTACATTAACATTAAGGTGAATTCAACTATTTAATTTCGAAAAAGAAGATAGCGGCGATGCGTTCTATTACTTGGTCTAGCGAACGAGTGGGGAAGGCGAGGCTTAGCATGCGCGCTTAACGATGTAATAAATATTAACATTTTTTCAGTCATTTTTAAACAAATTAAATTTGAAAAATTAAATTATCAGTAAATGCATATGTCAATACAACTATTTAGGTACAAAAACAACTAATGATCGAAACCCTACAACGCCTGTGAGCTTGGGAAAAATGAATTGAAAATAGCATCTTCTTAGATAACAAATTCCGCCAACGCCAAACCAATGAAGCTTTCGAGCTGAAATTTTTACCACTTATTAAGGGTGTAAAAAGCCTCAAAAATCCTGAATTACAAGTGTCTGCGATGAAAATTGCATTAATTATTAGCAATTGAAAAAAGCGGACAATTTCGACCATTTTTGAGCTCTTGCGCATAAACAAATTATCGGAATTTAATCGGACTTGTCTTATTTTACAGATTTATTTAATACCTACCTTTTTTGTATAAACCTTTTTTTCTCTATGAATAACAGTTTTTTTACGCCAGTCGAAAAACTACTTTTCCATAATTTTGACCATTGTTTTAACAAAGTTTCCCAACTAGTCTCGAGTTGATTTTTTGATATTTTGTTTATAACACGTTTCTGAACAATATTCCGCAGAAAAACTTCTAATAGTATTTTTTTCCCGAAAAATATAATGATTGGCCTAGCTGAGAAAATGGGAGTGAAAGGGTAATTTTCTTATTCTTTAAAAGGTCGAATACATTTTTTTCCGATTTTCTGTCTTTATTAGGTCTTCCAAATACGTGGTTAAAATTAATGACATTATGACTGAATCATCTTGTGGAAAATGGAACCAAAATAAAATTACGCATATTGAACAGATTCCTATTGTCATTTTCAAAACTTTCTGCAAACTTAGGGATGAGAATACTAGATAGCGATACTTTCGAAATAATCCCTGTTGCCTTTATTTCCATTATAAACAAGGATAACAAAAATTTTTGGAAGTGACGCCATCTAGTAGTTTCGTTCCTAACTTTGATCGGCTGCCTAAATATTTATAAATAAGTAACAGATTCACATTAATTTTTTTAAATTCTTGTTACCGAATTTTTAACTGTCATTATTTTGCAATTCTAAGTTCTAGAATTGTTTATTAAACATCACATCGCCATCTCAAAGTTAATCATGACAACAAAATAACCAACTACAGGATCCTGCGCTGAGTGACTGTACAAACAAATATTACACGGGCCACGTGATTTATTTGACGATAATTGGTTCACGCGTCCGCCCGTGCGATCTAGTCGACCGTGGCCGATCCTAATCCCTAAAACAAGCGAACGGGGGCCGACAAAAGCTCTCAAATTCCAAAGCCACCTCGTTATCATCCGGCACTACGTTACAGAACGACCGATTACACGCGCTAGCTACTCTCTGTCGCCCGATCACTCCCCCAATGGCGTTAATCCCCTAAAAGGAA
This sequence comes from Anoplophora glabripennis, assembly GCF_000390285.2. Lineage (NCBI taxonomy): Eukaryota > Metazoa > Arthropoda > Insecta > Coleoptera > Cerambycidae > Anoplophora > Anoplophora glabripennis. The sequence goes on from NW_019419936.1 coordinate 3,757, forward strand.
AATCACCTCTGCGAGAAACTCCGTGGGCGCCGAGATGCTCTCGTCGGCGTCGGTGTACTCGCTGAGGTCCTCGTTGCTGCTGGAGGTCGGCTTCAGCAGGCTCACGTTTCCATTGTCCTCCGTCGTCATGGCTGTCGGGGGGAGCCTGCAACAGACAACGGAGGTTAGATCATAGAGAAACAAATAAAAGTATTAATTTAATACCAATTTCATGGGAAAAAAATACAGCCACATCCAACGGCCACCCGATTCTTTTGGTAACTATAGTCTGTTTAGAAATGAAAGAGAGTAATTAAAGCTCATTATGTATGCAAATCGTAAATAAATGTAGTACTGGTGCTTATATTCAATATTTTTATATTATCTATTATCGGTATAGATGAGGTGTACTTTTAACAAAATTTTCACGTCACTTAATTTAAACGTCGTATTATTTCGCGCTACATCTCCTTTTACCTGCGCCCAAACTAATTCTATTGGGTTAAGTTCACAGTGATAACGTGGTAACCGTAGTTCCGTTATTTGGCGATTTGTTGCCATTTCATCGATAACATATTTTTTCTGATCTTTATTNATTTTGACCATTGTTTTAACAAAGTTTCCCAACTAGTCTCGAGTTGATTTTTTGATATTTTGTTTATAACACGTTTCTGAACAATATTCCGCAGAAAAACTTCTAATAGTATTTTTTTCCCGAAAAATATAATGATTGGCCTAGCTGAGAAAATGGGAGTGAAAGGGTAATTTTCTTATTCTTTAAAAGGTCGAATACATTTTTTTCCGATTTTCTGTCTTTATTAGGTCTTCCAAATACGTGGTTAAAATTAATGACATTATGACTGAATCATCTTGTGGAAAATGGAACCAAAATAAAATTACGCATATTGAACAGATTCCTATTGTCATTTTCAAAACTTTCTGCAAACTTAGGGATGAGAATACTAGATAGCGATACTTTCGAAATAATCCCTGTTGCCTTTATTTCCATTATAAACAAGGATAACAAAAATTTTTGGAAGTGACGCCATCTAGTAGTTTCGTTCCTAACTTTGATCGGCTGCCTAAATATTTATAAATAAGTAACAGATTCACATTAATTTTTTTAAATTCTTGTTACCGAATTTTTAACTGTCATTATTTTGCAATTCTAAGTTCTAGAATTGTTTATTAAACATCACATCGCCATCTCAAAGTTAATCATGACAACAAAATAACCAACTACAGGATCCTGCGCTGAGTGACTGTACAAACAAATATTACACGGGCCACGTGATTTATTTGACGATAATTGGTTCACGCGTCCGCCCGTGCGATCTAGTCGACCGTGGCCGATCCTAATCCCTAAAACAAGCGAACGGGGGCCGACAAAAGCTCTCAAATTCCAAAGCCACCTCGTTATCATCCGGCACTACGTTACAGAACGACCGATTACACGCGCTAGCTACTCTCTGTCGCCCGATCACTCCCCCAATGGCGTTAATCCCCTAAAAGGAAAATCACCTCTGCGAGAAACTCCGTGGGCGCCGAGATGCTCTCGTCGGCGTCGGTGTACTCGCTGAGGTCCTCGTTGCTGCTGGAGGTCGGCTTCAGCAGGCTCACGTTTCCATTGTCCTCCGTCGTCATGACTGTCGGGGGGAGCCTGCAACAGACAACGGAGGTTAGATCATAGAGAAACAAATAAAAGTATTAATTTAATACCAATTTCATGGGAAAAAAATACAGCCACATCCAACGGCCACCCGATTCTTTTGGTAACTATAGTCTGTTTAGAAATGAAAGAGAGTAATTAAAGCTCATTATGTATGCAAATCGTAAATAAATGTAGTACTGGTGCTTATATTCAATATTTTTATATTATGTATTATCGGTATAGATGAGGTGTACTTTTAAAAAAACTTTGTGCGATCGGACTGTACTAAATTGTAGCAGGTAGCTAAAATTTAATCCCCGACAATCCGTCTTTGTCTATGCCGCTTCAATTTCTCGGTCCATTTCTCTTATAAGTAAACAATATAAAAACAGCATTTCAAAACATGAGGCTACTTTAAGCATCATAACCGGGTTAAGAGGGTTTTTAGTAATTCAAATAAAATTATTCAATATTATTATCAAAATATTTATTTAAATTTAATGAATAGACTTTTATTCCACACAAAAATATATGTATTTTGAAAATTCAAATTATGGTGAGTAAATGTAGTGTTGTATAAATGTACAATAAAGAAAATAAAAAAGTAGGTATATTAAAATTCATCCTCTGAATATTCTGATGAATTATCTTCGTCTCCTAGATTGATAACGATAGGTTCCACAGTAACGTCAATTAAATTATCGAGTTCCCACATTTTCTCCTCTTCTTTTTGTACATGATGTATACATCTTTGCCAGTTATCTGCAGTTACTCGTTCCAAGGAATTTTTTAACAAAATTTTCACGTCACTTAATTTAAACGTCGTATTATTTCGCGCTACATCTCCTTTTACCTGCGCCCAGACTAATTCGATTGGGTTAAGTTCACAGTGATAAGGTGGTAACCGTAGTACCGTTATTTGGCGATTTGTTGCCATTTCATCGATAACATATTTTTTCTGATCTTTATTAAGATTGACAAGTGTCAAAAGTTCCTTTTTCACCATATTTGTTTCAAAAGAAATGTTTTTTCCGGATAACCATTGAATTATATCGGCTTTCCTCCAAGCAGTCGTAGGCGTCCGCTCGGTCTGCCGTGAATGGTAACTGGCATTATCCATGACAATTACAGACCCCGGAGGAATAAGATCCAACATCTGTGTAAAATACTCTTCGAAAACATCTGCGTTCATGTCTTCGTGATAGTCACCTGTATTTTTAGATTCAAATAAAAGTAAACCGCCATCTACAAAACCACTGGCACTACCTATATGTGTCACTATTAATCTTCGCCCTTTACCTGAAGGTGCCTTGAACCCTGTTGAAAGTCCATCCAAAAATGCTTGTCGAAAACTTTTTACATTTTTATCTTGCCATACTTTTGTTACAGTATATCCCTCGTTGACCCAAGTTTCGTCTAGATAATAAATATTCCTCCCTTCGTCACGGAATTTTCTAATTGATCTTAAGTAGGATCTTCGCCAACAAATAATTTCATCTTTATCGATAAGAACTGACTTCCTGTTCTGCTTTTCCCAGCAAAAATTCAACTCTCGTAAGACGGCCCATAATTTGCTTCTACTGATTTTTGGCAAATCGTTGTCCTCTGAAAGTTCACTTAAAATTTTGTTTAGCGTTGGTATTTCTTTTTTAAAATAAAATGTGTACTTTAGTCACTAAACACAAGTCGAATTTTACTCTACTGCACTAGCACGTCTTCGTATATTCAGCTCTAAGACTGGATTGATCTGTCACAATACACTGGCTCCTGCCCCTGCCCTATGATGTATCCAGTAAAATATACTAATGTACACCCATTCCCTGTTAGCATTAGTGTTACCCGATAATTACCTGAAACGAAATATTAGCACGCCAATGGCCGGTTCTTATCTCGGGGTTTTATTACTCTCTTTCATTTCCAAACAGACTCTAGTTCCCCATCAAATTAATGTTTTTTTGCGTATTATTATTATTTAATGACATGTTGAACAGCCCCACGCCAAAAAGTTCAATGTTTGATAGACTGGACGTTTTTGGTGTCGCTGAATCCGAGTCCGGTGTACGTTTGACGAAGTCAAACTTAGTTAACTCATGTTCAAGGTTATTGAAGGTTAACTCTTTTTTATGGTAT
>NW_019419937.1:0-7436 GCF_000390285.2 Anoplophora glabripennis
AAAAATGTACTATAATTAAAAAATGTCAGGTGACAATAAAATGCATTTAAAAATTAAACAATTAAGTAAAACGTCAGAAAAATGTACAACAAAAAAGTGACATAAAGGTCACGTAATAGAAGACAATCTGTTTAACGTTATTTAGCAGCGCGATAATTAATACTTGACATTTGGGCGGTGGGGATTTAACTAATTAAAATATTAAAATACGAACTTGGGATATGACAAATTTGTATTGTACTCCATCTTTCAAAATGGAGTACAATATCCCTAAAAACCTCTGATATAATTGAAAATAAATGATGATGCTGTATTCAGATATTTTTTTAGAATGACGCTCACTAATTACGAAATTTCAACTAAAAAAATTGTGTTGCCGACATAGAATAAATGTCGCGCGAAATAAAGATAAGAAGACGAAATAAATAATTATGTATTAATAAATATAGATAAAAAATATTTTTGTTGTGGAACTTTTAAATAATGAAAAAATAGGTGATGTTGCCACTTTCGAATTGTATAGTCTTTCCGAAGTCAGTTGAACATGTATAAAAACATCTAGCAATAAAATTTAATGAGTTTTATAGGCGTCTCTAAAAATGTTTTCTGCCAAAGGTAAAAAATTATAATTTGTATATAGTGTGTAGAAAATTTCTATTATATGTTCATTTCACGTATTTTAATATTAATGTCCTTAAACCATTTTATTATATTGATGGTAAATTTCGTTTTGTTCCGTTTCAAAAGGTCTCCAAAATAATAATGTTGTGATAATATTAAAAAATATCCCTGTTATTTCTCCTTTTCGGGATTGCAATATGATTAATAGAAGGTGCCTATAATAAATTAAATCTACCTAAATCACACCAAATTCCGCATTGCTGCACTGCACTGCTAGGCCATTTGTTGACAACCGAATTTATGGCCAAGTGGCCCAATGCGGCTGTGGTTTGCCCGTGCTCTCAGTCTTCAACTGGGCGACTAGACCTGTATATGGGTATGGCTAAATAAAAATGGAAACAAGTTTTGCAAATATTTCAATGCCGAGTTGCTGCGTCAGCGATCGAACCTGATACATACTGCCAACCTCTTGGTTCTTCAATTGAGATCGGAAAGACCGAAGCGAACCGGAATAATTTTATTATCGTGTATTTTAAAAGGAATGATGATTAACAGTTGTGACTTTTTTTAACTAAGGCATCCCTGAAAAGTTACAAAGTCATAGCAGAATGTGGTGAAATATTTAGATATACTATTTTTTTATAGGAAGAAATTGTACATTATGAGCGACACAAAAAATTTTCCCATAACAATGAAACAAAAGATGATTTTTTTTGATATTATGCTGCAACATAATCTCTCTTATTCCATAAAAAATGTCCTTATTGGCGTTTAAATTAGGCATCAATATCCTCTTTCAGAAATTGATTATAGTCGTTAAATGCTGAGACTTTTAATTTTTGAATAAAAAACAGTCAAACGGAGCTAAATCCGAACTTTACGACCGGTAGAGATGATGTAGTTCCAGGAAATGTGTTGGACTCTTGTTATAGTCTTTCCGATATCAATTGAAGAACCAAGAGGATGACAGTATGTACCAGGTTCGGCCGCTGACGCAGCAACTCGGCATTGAAATATTTGAAAAACTTGTTCCCATATTTATTTAGCCATACCCATATACAGGTCTGGTCGAACTAAACGTGGAGGTGGTAGAAATGTATACGCCCAGTTGAAGAATGCGAGCGCGGGCAAACGAAATACAAACACAGCTGCATTGGGCCACTGGGCAATAAATCTCAGCTGTTGACAAGTGGTTGACAAATTGCCCAGCAGTGCAGTGCAGCAATGCGGAATTTGGTGTGATTCAGGTAATTTTAATTTATTATAGGCACCTTCTATTAATCATTGATATTACAATTGCGAAAGGGAGAAATAATATTATTACAACATGGCATTTTGGAGACCTTTTGAAACGGAACAAAACGAAATTTACCATCAATATAATAAAATTGTTTGAGGACATAAATAATTAAAATATGTTGTTGGCCAAATGAACATATAATAGAAATTTTCTGCACATTGTATAAAAATTATTATAATTTTTTACCTTCATCAGAAAACTTTTTTAGGGACGCCTATAAAACATTAGATTTTATTGCCAGGCGTTTTTTTACATGCTCAACTGACTTCGGAAAGACTATACTTCATTCCTGTCATCGTAATACTTTTCGGGGATATTCAACAAAGATAGTTCTTATTTGGTCCCAAAAGACGTCCTAGTTGAAGATTGTTTCAGGATCTAATGTTTCTGGATTTTGAAAAATTTACTGCCTATAGATTTTGTTCGGAAGTCAATAAATTTGGAACACACCTGAAGCTTTTACTCGTGCCTAATTGATGATTTAGAATTGCCAAAACGCTTGGTTTAAATCAGAGACAGTAATGTCCAGTGCGTTCTAGTTTCACAAAATTTTTTTGGTGTAAAACGAACCAATAAACGAATTGAAATCAAATTTGACACACTAGTAGTCCACTGAAAAGTTACATTTGGGGTTGCAAAAGTCAAAGCACGCAATTTTATTTTTTGGATGTCAAGAAAGGGTTAGTGTAAAGTTAAATCCATGTTTGTGGGGTCGCAACCCTTGTGCATCGGCCGCCATCTTGTGAAAAGGGCTGCGAATGATTTTTATACTACTACTTACTATATCGGAAACTATTCGTCGCACAGAAAATTTGTAAACACATTTTTTGTTGCAAATTAAATTCTCTACAAATTATTTGTGGAAAGGCGAAATGGGCGGTGACTATTAGACGCCTTCATTATAGCCATCTTTCTCTATCGTACGGATTTCTATGACTTTCTTTATCGCTCTCACGTAACGGCCGATGAACCATGGGGACTTTCCGACTCTGTATATAGCAAGTAGTAGTATAAAAACCATTCGCAGCCCTTTTTACAAGATGGCGGCCGATGCACAAGGGTTGAGACCCCAGAAACATGGATTTAACTTGACATCTAAAACATAAAATTGCGTGCTCTGACTTTTGCACGCTAAGCCCAAAAAAATTTGACATTTCAATGGACTAAAGTGGAAACAGGTTGTCACTATTGAATGGTACTAAGCCACGTAGAGTCAGTGTATCTGTCATGTGGCCAGGAAGATATTTTTCTAGTATTCCTCGTATCTGACAGTTCCAGTTGCGGTACTTGTCTTCTGGGTAAACTTGGCAACGGCGCCCGTCTCGTCCTATCGAGCGGTACGCCGAGCGTAGAAGACGCACGGAGCACACTCCGACCCGTAGCTCCAAACGCCGCGTTCGCTATCGCGCCGCGACAGTCGACTCTCTGCAACCTTCAAAGTAAATCATGTGATCCGTGCATGTGTGTCATACTCATATGTTTATGTGCCAGATATTGTTTTGTTTTGTCGCCTTCGTAGCCGTCACGATAGCTACGGTACCGACGTCGTCGCCGTCGTCGGTGTGATATTTTTTCTTTTGCTGTTCTGTGATATGTGCAGTGCCTTCTTTTTCCGTTCGGATATTTTTGGGGATTATCAGCGAGCAAGTCGCCTTAGGTGAGTCCAAATGCTGTTTTTTTTTCTAGATGAGGCCGCCTGCCGTGGGGGTAGGGGACAAAGGTTGTCACCAGGGGTTAAGGAACTGCGCGGCGGCGGTCCACGGTGTTGATAAGCTGCACTGACGAATTTGACCCGATCGAAAACGCTTTTCAAATATACAGGGTCGAGCAAGAAAGGTCAACGGACAGATACAGTCGATTTCCAACAAACTGCGTACGGAATGACCAGTCCTCGCTGCCATTTGTCTTTGACATCTGTGACATTTTTTTTGGGATAAATTNTGTATTTCATCTATAATACAATTTTGGAGTTCTTCTAAATTATGTTGTCTATTAACGTACACTTTGGACTTTAAGTAGCCCCATAAGAAATAGTCCAGGGGTGTAAGATCTGGGGATCTCGCGGGCCATTCTACCGGTCCTCGTCTGTCGATCCACCTCCTAGGAAAACAATTGTCCAGAAAATCTCGAACAGGGCGCGCATAGTGTGGAGGTGCACCGTCTTGCTGAAACCATATGGTGTCATCAGGAATATCAGGGTCATTATCGTTACGAAAAATTACTGCAAAAGCTGGAACAAGGTCATTTTGTAAAAACTCTAAATATCTTTCTCCTGTAAGGCTTCCTTCAAAGAAGAAAGGCCCGACTATTTTGTTGTCAACTATTCCAGCCCACACATTTAATTTCTGTGGATGTTGGGTAGGTCTCTGCGATCCAATGAGGATTTTTCCCGACTCCAATATCTGCAAGTTTGACGGTTCACTGTACCATTGAGACAAAACGTGGCCTCGTCTGAAAAAAGTATTTGCCGGTGTAAATCTCTATTTACTTGACATAAATCCATCATAATTTCACAAAAGTGTAAGCGGCGGTCGGGATCGTCTTCATTGAGTTCCTGCACAAGTTGAATTTTGTAGGGATGATATTTTTCCTGCCTCAGGATACGTAGCACTGTGGTCTGACTAATTTCATTGTTTAATGCAACCAATCGTGAAGTATTATGAGGATTATCTACCATACTTATCAAAATGTTCTGTTTGTGATCTTCACTAACGCTTGGACGTCCAGGTTTTGGAATATCTACAACATTGCCAGTTTCTCTAAATTTAGATTCTATCTTACTGACTGTTGATTGGCTGATACGGCGATCTGGATGTTTTTCATTAAATAAATCGCAAACTTCCTGCTGCGTTCTAGTCTTATCCCCGCATCCGATAAGAATTAAAATTTCAATTCTTTGTGTGACAGTTAAATGTGCCATAATACTTTAAATTCAACAATAATTTTTATATCGCTTACAATACTTAGAAAGTCGGTATGACAGTGACACTCAGGCATTTCGAAAAACTAAATTTAATAACGTTTTTGCTTTATTTTAATTGATTTGGGTTTTCTAACATTCAATCGTCATTTACTCGAAAACTTTCGGTTGAAAATCGCCTTTTATGCTAAAATATGTATTTTTTAAATTAAAAATCGACCTGTTCGAAGATTTTTCCCAAAAAAAATTGTTTCGTTATTACTGAATTTATTCCATACTTTAGGCGCGTACTCTATAATAAAATATTGAGTTTCCCGAAACTGAAACAATATGTATATACATATTAGATTTTTGTGGAGGGATAAGGATAAATTTTGTTTTAACCAAACCGAGATATCGCTCAAATTGGACTACTCTGTAAATCAAAATAGGAGCGGTCACACATCTTTATCTCTTCCTGTGTAAATACAGAAATTATAATTATCTTTTGTAGCCGTAACAAATTTTCCTACATATAAAATTATTTTGTAGATAATATTTTTATTAGTGCAGATGTAGCGGAGTAAATTTAAACGGCTCTTTCTGTGTTAAAGAAAAATATTTTTGATTTTACTCACGCTTTATAAATACCGTGACATTGTAAATTTCGTATCCGTCTTTAAAAAAAAACAAATCGCGTATTAAATGTGTATTATTTCCGAAGGTTGAATGTATGAAATAATGCAATGATGTGCCGCTTTCTCATTATTCCAGCTATACAAAACAAGCCGTGATAATACCTATTTATAGGTTTTCTCAGCGAATTCATAATCTTGCATTGGAAGAAATATAATGGGGCGCCTTGGGAAGCCAGGGATAAAAATATGACGCATGCATTTTTATGGGTTTGTTTTCTTGGGCGAGGACTTGAAAAAATGGCGGATTCGCCGGTGGTATACCTTTACAGGCCCTTAATAAAATATTATTGTCATTGGTATAACAATTTGGTACATGCTCAATGTCTGCTTTTTAGGGAAAACTTATAGATATATTTCCAAAAATTCTTGAATTTCAATCAAATTTATTTTACTCAGTTCCCATATTTATTTCCAAAACATGTTTTGTTCTTAAGGGTTGATTTTTATATTATACGACGATTCATAAACCGACAGATACAAAGCAAATGACCAGAATTGCTTAAGGTTGCAGATATTTTCCTTTTCACATTACTGTAAATACCAAAGCGTTTTAGAGTTGTTTGGAATTCTTATCAAATTGAGCGCCATCTAGCGGATAAACGAAACAATTTTTTATAAATTGCTTTTGAAACACCATATGGTAAGGTTGCCTAAACGCTTGTCTTTTGTCATTTCATTTACAAATCACTGTGAGAAAAACAAAAGCTTAAAAAAAAGATAATTTAAAAATTGGGAAGCGTTAACGCCAGTTTCTGAAGAAATGGCAATATTTTTCTCACTTTGAATTCACTTTATGTTCCAAACGGTTTTTTTATTTATCTCGCAGGACAACAATATTAAATATTTTCGGAATAATTGACCAATTGTTGCAACCAGTAAAACTTGAAATATCAGGTAAACGAGTAGATAATAAATAAATACTAACACCTTGCAGAGAACCTGTTTTGCAGTAAACTTATTTTTTTATCCCTAAACTGAATCTAAAATTAAATTCGTGAAATAACAGTGATTCTACAAACGTTTATTATTTTTAGATTCATATCGGTACTTTTTCCATTGTTTATTATTTTGGTGCTAGGTTAACAAAGACGTGTTTCACATATAATAGGGGAAACACTATCTAGCTTATGTTATTAATATACGGGTAAAATATTACCGTTATGAATTTTTCACATTTAATACAACTCAAAGTATAAAACAAATGCCTAAATTTAGTAATATTACAAAAAATACTACTAATTGCAAATATGCTTATTTAAACTTAAACTTTTTATATAAAATTAATCTTAACTTAAACTTATTACAAATTATTAGTCGCCTCATTCTTTGAGGAAATCCTATAAGAGATGTTTAGAAAAATATTTTAAAAAATTTGTACATAGCTCAGTTTTGTGTATTTCTTCGAAATTTTTCAAAATAGTGAGTTGTTGAAGTTATTAATTTTTCCACCCTTTTTCTGAATGTGTTCCAAGGTAAGTCTATCCACATCCTAGAAAATGATAAATACAACCTTGCCAAATGAAAGATTTCTTTATTGGTAAAAGATATATACATTAATCCTTTTATTTCATAAATTATATAATGTTTAATTCTGTTTTTATGTGGTTTTTTATTCACCATTTCCTAGCATAATCTTGCTTACATTGGTATAGTCCTTCCGAAGTCAGTTGAATATGCAAAAAACATCTGGTAATAAAATTTAATGAGTTCCATAGGCGTTCCTAAAAAAATTCTCTGCTAAAGGTAAACAATTATTATAATTTGTATAATGTACAGAAAATTTCTATTGTATGTTCATTTGGCCAACAACATATTTTAATTATAATTATAGGTTCTTCAATTGACTTCGGAAAAACTATATCTAAAACTTCTTTTTGCTTTTCCACCATTTCAATTTCTTAAGATGTTTTTGGTATGT
>NW_019419938.1:0-7022 GCF_000390285.2 Anoplophora glabripennis
ACATTTTTCGAATTTTTTTAATATATTGAGCCGCCAAAAGTTAAGCCCACGTTTTTTTTATGCGCATAGAAATATTTTCATTTCTAGTGATATTTGAAAGCCAAAAAGCCAAAAATCTCCGAGGATATATGATTCACACAAACCAAAACAGATACCGCCTAGTCTATATAGTTAAATATTTTTATTTATTTCAACAATATATTTTAGCCCCTTTTTGGTACGTTTTAAGTTTTCAAGCAAACAAATCATAACAATACATATTTATCTATAACAACTACTCTTATCATCTGAATCGTCAATTTTTTGCATATAAATTATCTAGATCATCATTTTAAAGATTTTAGAATTTGGAAAATATCCCTCAGCGAGAAACGGTAGTATTTAAAACGGCTTCAGATGAAGTCGTGGGATAAACGCATGCGAACAGTATTTTATTGCCACCTGCAATCTACAGAACCGATGAAATCTTGTAAAATTCCTTTATTCGAAACGACCTGGTAACCCTGTCCTGTATATTCAAATAGGAAGCCGGTAAAACTCTAAATTTAAAATTCCTCTTCGGCATAGGAATGAGAGATACATGGGAGAAATAAAGTAATGGATTCCCATACGTCTTCCGTCCTTATTTTCTTTTAGGATGTTCACGAAGAGTCGAATAACAATCCAAATGGACTTAGGAGCACCACATATTTTCTTCTGAGATAAATTTATTCGTCTTTGGTACAAGAAAGTACCAGCATACAAATGATAAATGGAATATGTATGAGTACGGGGAATGTTTATTAACTTGGAAATTTTTATAGTCACAATTGCTTTGCAAATATAAAACATATTTAAATCATTTTCATATGTTCTGAACAAAGATAAAGTGTAAGTGATTATTATAGTCTTCTATTAACGAATATATGTTAGCAATTTATATTTTAATCAATTTTTATATGTAACGTTTCGTCTCTCCAGGACCATCATCAACTTCATTTTTTTAAATACGACTAGAAATTTTATTACATTTTTTGCAAGCCTTAATGACCCCCAATACTGTACTGCCACAGCCCGAACCAGATTCAGACGTTTTGTTTCGAAAAAATCATCTAATTTTATTACTTAGATTTCTTTGTTTATTTAATTATCGTACACTGTAAGTGTTGTTAGACCCTGTGAAATCCATCTAGTGATTTAAACTATTACCACCACGCATTAAAAAAAATATTATAGTTTTATTCCCGTGTCTATAGTTATTTCTAGGCTTCTCGAGTGCTCAAAATTTAAACTAAGTCCGATCTATTTTTTACAGGATATTCATACAAATACATCTGACATGCTCTTTCACAGTTGCGGTTACAGATATAATAAATTCCGATAATATTACGCTGATCTTCATTTTCAACCTTTGCCAAAACGAAAATGTTTTTGAACATTTACTGAAATTTTTTAAAGAATAATATTCAGTTGGCGTTTTGGTTGTTCATATGCATTTTTAAGAATTAATTTGTCATAATAAAATTAAAATTGTAATAATGTTTTAATTTTGACGCAACAACTTATTGAGTTATGTATGACCAAGTGATGGTAATAGTTAATAATAATAAATGTTTTATTGTAACGCGTGGTGGTAATAGTTTAAATAACTAGATGGATTTCACAGGGTCTAACGACACTTACAGTGTACGATAATTCAATAAATAAAGAAATCTAAATAAAAAATTTAGATAAAGGAACGAATACACTGAAGATGAATTTTTCGAAACAAAACGTCTGAATCTGGTTCGGGCTAAGACAGTACAGTATTGGGGGTCATGAAGGCTTGCAAAAAATGGAATAAAATTTGTAGGGTCGTATTTAAAAAAATGAAGTTGATGATGGTCCTGGAGAGAAGAAATGTTACATGTAAAAATTGATTATGCCATTGAAAAAGGGCAAAAAGTGGCCATGAGAAAGTGATATTTTTTTCAATATCCTCTCAAACAAGGCTGATATGAAACAAAAACGGATTTCCAAAATTTCGTTTTTTTTTAAATACTTCGAAAATCAATCATGTTAGCCTTGATTTTTTAGAGGCATAATGTTGGTTCCCTGATTACGCAACTTTGCCCCCATTTAAGCTACTTCGTACCTTTTACCGTTTCCGAGATCCCTGTAGTGAGAAGCGAATTTGTAACAGCTTGTACATCCTACGTTAGATCACAACTTGAATACTCTTCGATCGTTTGTAATCCATTTTATACTAGTTATAAATGGCGATTCAGAACTTCAGATGAAAAAAATGAATGTACAGGGCACACAAATACAATTTTATAAAAAAATATCAAAAAGGGTGACGTGTAACTCATTTGGGCCCATCATACCTAGTTTCTACGAACTAACATAAATGTTGTCTTGCTTTACCATAAATTAAAACAATATCCATCAACTCCAATTTGCTATACACGTAAGCCATTTTTGACACTTGAAAAAGTAATGTAAACACTATCGCAAAAACGTTAATACTAAAATCGAATTTCAGTATTCGGAATCGTCTGGGGCCACCTGGAGAGAGAGCGCATTGCGTACAGCGTACAAATCTTGAATGACGCTAGAGACTTTTTTAGCCCAGCGATGTAAGCGTTTTAAATATTACTACTTCAATATTTTTTTTCTCGGGAACTATGAGTTTTATAAAAAATTTTTTTACAATATTGACGCCATTTTCATGACGCATCTATTCCCAAATTTATGAATAAGTTGTGAATCACTGTATAGACGCAGTGAGAGAGTGCAAAATATTTTTTTTTATAGTACAAGGAATTTGGTATATATGATATTACAGTTGAGAAGAACTTGTTAAGAGAAAGATATAATCTCAAATCCCTCGAGAGTAAAAGGAATCTGATCACATTATATATTTGCACAAAATATTTAGTGGTAATGTTGATAATCCTATTTTCTCTCATTAATATGTTTGAATGTATCAGCATATCCTACTAGAATCTCTAGAACTTTTTATCTTGAACTTGCTTCAACGAACTATCAAACCCACTTTATAAAATTTGGTCTGAATTAGGGTTTTTGATTTCTCGGCCTATTTTTTTCTCGGGTCTCGAGAATTCTCGACTAGGAATTCCCGAGAATTCTCGAATTCTCGAGGAATTTCTAAAACTTAAAAAAGTCATAATTTTGGTATTGCAATGCGAAATATAAACATGCTATTATACTTAACAATCATCATTAACATTTATTATTTATTCAGTATTTTTATTAATTACTTATGTTTCTACTTCTACTAACAAAACTAAATTAAACTATGAGTTTCTTCTTAAAAACCTTTAACTTGTTTTTTTTATTAAACACTCAATTACTTATGTTTATTTCAATGTTTTTGAATCGTAGTTTCCTTTCAATAATAATTATTAATAATCATTAATCGTGCAGTCTTTTAATTAAATAAATGGTAAATAAGGAATTTAACCGAAGAAATCTTAAAAAAAACACATTTGCAATATATTTTGACATATCGAACATTGATATAGTCCAAAATGGGTATAAGTATTTTAACTAAATCGCACTAATTAGTCCGTGAGGGGCTTATTTACTCATAGACAATGTTATATGGTAGGCCGTAACAGTGACAGGTAATATTATGACAATATTGTCATTGTTTGACAGTTTGTATTATTATTTATTTAAAATGGGTTACACAGAAGTAGAAAATTTAAATATTATAGGAATTAAGATAGAGTAGTTAACTACCTGTCACTGTCACGACCTACCATATATAAGATTGTCCATGAGTAATTGGCCTCACACGGTCTAATTAGTGAGATTTACTTAAAATACCCATACGCATTTTGGACTATATCAATGTCCNATAAATGTTGTCTTGCTTTACCATAAATTAAAACAATATCCATCAACTCCAATTTGCTATACACGTAAGCCATTTTTGACACTTGAAAAAGTAATGTAAACACTATCGCAAAAACGTTAATACTAAAATCGAATTTCAGTATTCGGAATCGTCTGGGGCCACCTGGAGAGAGAGCGCATTGCGTACAGCGTACAAATCTTGAATGACGCTAGAGACTTTTTTAGCCCAGCGATGTAAGCGTTTTAAATATTACTACTTCAATATTTTTTTTCTCGGGAACTATGAGTTTTATAAAAAATTTTTTTACAATATTGACGCCATTTTCATGACGCATCTATTCCCAAATTTATGAATAAGTTGTGAATCACTGTATAGACGCAGTGAGAGAGTGCAAAATATTTTTTTTTATAGTACAAGGAATTTGGTATATATGATATTACAGTTGAGAAGAACTTGTTAAGAGAAAGATATAATCTCAAATCCCTCGAGAGTAAAAGGAATCTGATCACATTATATATTTGCACAAAATATTTAGTGGTAATGTTGATAATCCTATTTTCTCTCATTAATATGTTTGAATGTATCAGCATATCCTACTAGAATCTCTAGAACTTTTTATCTTGAACTTGCTTCAACGAACTATCAAACTCACTTTATAGAATTTGGTCTGAATACTATCCAGCAAAATTGTGACATATTTAATATTAATGTAAATTGTTTAAAATATTGCTAAATTGATTGTTTTAGATATGATTTAGACTGTGTTCGTTTCTTATTGTACTAGTATTAATAACTAAATAAATAAACAAATAAATGTTGGTATTAAATATAGGCATGCGAATATTTCGTGTATTTAATCATAATTATGATTCAAATTAAAAATTTGACGTAAGAAGAAATGTCACATTTAAAAAATATGGATAAATTGGCATGTTGCCACATATCTTTTTATAAAAACATTCTACTAATTACTAGAAATAAAATGAGTCATTATTGTTAACTACTAGTTAGCAACGTATGGCTGTATGATACATCAATATATTATCAATGATAAGAATCACAAATATAAATATTTGTATCACTACCAAAACTTTGCAAATGTCCGTAATTGACATTTGATACTCTGAATCCTAAGTTCTTGTTTCTTTCCAAATTTTCCTTAAGGATTGATCTCGGAAGTTAGACAGATATACTTGAAAAGCTTCATTAATGGGAATGTATTTTATGAGCCTACAAATCGCTCTGTATACGTATGTATATTCCATAAGGAATTTGATTCCCCATTTAGGGGATCCATATCAACGACGTTATTGATTATTTTACACATTAAATATATTATTATACATATGATTTGAAGGTTTTAAAATGAAGATTTGAAGGCAAATATCTAAGTATCGCCTTTTAGAGGAAATAGATACACAAATGAATATCAAGCAATGCACCAGAAAGATACCTAATCGCAAGGTAAAAGAGAAATATATGGCAACAATGTACTGACAATATAGGCTGCTTATGACGGAAACACAATAATAAACACCTCAAGGAAATTAGAAACCGTTTTTACCAAAACTTCTACAATGATCTACTCCAAGAACCTGGTGTTTCATATATTGCGGAAAAGACACGTCAGCACGAAGTTAAAGGGGCAAAAGGGTCATTTGAAGAGTAACAACGTAAAAAAGTCTACAGTTGCGGAACACAGGGCAGAAACAGGACAAAATTTTAATGAAAAGGAGAAGATTTTAGCTTCTATATTGAGATTGTACAAGGTGGTAATAGAAACTCAAAATAATTGAAATAACTTCAACTGAGACAGGAGGTTCTATCTGGAATTTGGAAATGATTCATCTACAAAAATCAAGGAAGGGACCAATAACTATAAGCCATGCATCGGGGGGCCATGGACCAGTGCACACAACAAATACGAATGGCAACCAGGGAAGTCAGGGAACCTAATTTCCAGTTTCAGAGTTTCTTCCGAAGAAGAGAGCGATATGGCTCTCTAAACGTCAAGAAACTTAAACCGACGAAGTATTAGTTTTAAATAAACAATGTTACATGGTTTTCCCATTAAATTTTAATACAAAAAATTATCACTTTTTGTTGTCTGAAACTCTATAATTAATCAATGTGATATTTTGTCACAATTATAATCTAATTAAGAAATTATTAAAGGAAGAGATCACACAGCAGAATGTGTCAATAGCACACTACATCAACTTGTCGACTGGTCTTTGTTAAATTAAATTCGGCTCTAGTTCAAACAACAAACAGAAGAATTCCTCATTTACCACTTGATTAGTTTGTTGCTCAGCCGCAATGTCTAACAATAAAAAAACTGCTTCGTCATCTATGTTAAGGCCTACAGTTATTAATATCAGATCGATAATATTAAAACCAATATCTTGTTAAGATAGCCCAAATTGATAAAAAATGAATAGATATAGTACTGCAGCTAAACATAATAGTTTTAGAGTCAATATGTAAACATGAGAAGTTATTAATATTCAATTTCTATAGGATTTTCTTAGATCATTCACAGTTGCGCGCCGAATCACAACCCCTCTCTATTTAATAAATATTTCGGCGGGCGAAGAGTAGGTAGGTACCAATATACTTTGCAAATCGCTAAATAAATCTAACAATTTCTCTGAGACAGATAATGAATAGCATTGTAATAACACACGAATTAAGAGCCACAAAGTATTTTGGAAACTCAATTTCCATTTGATTGCTAACTTATCACACAGAAAAGGACCTCTTATTTATTTAATACCTATGATTTTTGTTGCTTTTATATACTAACAGTCGAGTAAATCATAAACATACCCTAAAACCATTCAATTCAGGAAATATACGGGGTATTTCGTTGTAAATAGTTTTAAGTACTACGCAATCATAAACTAAATGAAAATTTAAATTTTCTTAGGGACAGAGAGAATTTGAATGTATATATCGTAATTAAAATTGCATTTACAAACCTTCCAAACAGATTTTTTTGTGTTTCGATGAATTACTTTTTGCTAACTTTGTCTAAATTAGTACCATTATGAATAATACGTTACGTTAGAGAAAATTGGACGTAGCTCTAAAATTTGGACAGGTAGTAAAACTGAAATTTAAAAAAAATGCCACTACAGCTTAAGATTAAATTTCAAAATGATGCTGTTAAAAAAGA
>NW_019419939.1:0-7370 GCF_000390285.2 Anoplophora glabripennis
TGGCTAAAGCTTCGGTAGACGTGGCGAAAATTTTTGCGCGGTAACTTTATTGAAGAACTGCCGCTTTCAGACTATTGTAATATTAAGTACATATAATATTTATTATAAGCAGCTACAATATATTAATTTCATAATTATTTAATATTGAATCCTTTATTTTTATTTATAAAATTTTTTGTTGGAAATTTTAAATAGATAGAAATTTATGGTTGTTCTGTATTCTTTTCCGTTGTGTCATGAGATCATGATTTCCTTACTTTTATATCGGTTTTAAGGTTAGTCGTTTTATCAGTTACATCTAAATCATTAAAATAAATACAAACTAAACTACCATGAGTGTACTAAATTGGTAAACAAAAAGGCAGAATGTTATCTATTTGTTTTTTTCATAGTTTAATAGTGATATTTTTTCTTAGTACTTGCCGTACCTTCAGAACACTTCAAGTTAACTCTACTTTCAAATTTTTTCCAATTTTATTGTAAATTACCTTATTTTAGCAGATTCTGATTTTTTTTTATATCAATTGGTATTTATTGCTAATCCAAAGTTGGCAGTCCTGGTGCTAGCTGCTCACAGTGTGGCTTTGATAAGCGTCATGGATTGCCGATTAATGGTTGGTTTATAAAAAAGTATTAGTCCTAACTTAGCCGTAACTTAAACTTAATCTTAGTCCTAAAAAGTTAAATGTACAGAATGTAATGTATCGGTTTATAAAAATCTTAACCTTGCCCTAGCCGTAAGGAGGTCTTAAGACATGACCTTGAAAGTTCCCATCTTTTAATTTTTCTAGGAATAAGACTAAGATCTGAGAAGTGCGCATGCACAAGTATTGCATTTCGTAGCATAGTGGTCTCCTGTCTTTGTCTATGGTGGTCGCCATTACGTCATTACCATAGTAATAGGTTATATTTTTCTTTTCACTCACCAACAAAACAAATAAAATAACATTACCACATAATAAAAAACAAGTATTATGCTGTAATATTACTAGCCATGCGCGTAGTCGAATCGCTCATTGGTTAATCTTAATAAAATTAGGACCACACATTGTTTTTATAAACGTGTACCTATTCTTAGGACTAATACTAAGATTAGTGTAAAGGTAATTTATTATTAGTATATTTAGTATTAGTGTAATGACTAAGACTAAGTTAGGACTAATACTTTTTTATAAACCAACCATAAACTGTTTTGTTTGCCATAAGAAGTCACAAGATCAATTAATTGTGCAGTTTACACAAAAGTTTATAAAGTGCTTAGAAATTTTGGAAATAAAGAGGAAGAACCAATTAATGTACAGTGATGTTATATTGCCAGCTCAATTAAGTGGACTTGAAGTGGACATCATTCTCGATGTTACCGACGTTTCACGGCATTGTCAGAAAAGTACAAAAAGCCTGCTAGATAGTCTTCTGAAAACAATGCTGAGCCTTGCGCAAGTTCGAGTACAGATATACTAGCGACTGATTTATCTGTCTCTGACGAGTAAATAAACTGTATGCACAACCTATAATTTTCATTTAAAACGTTTTAAGGGCAATATGTAATTATAAAAAGATTTTTTTTTATTTCTTCAGTGAACAAATCAATCAATCGAAAGATCCAACAAATCTTGATGACAATTTAGATGAGAAACAGAAACGATTAGACAATGAAGAAAGTAGTGAAAGGAGTGCAGAACTTCAATTTTGTATTATCTGTGCCAAAGCGCGTAAGCGTCGTAACAATCGTACGGAAAAGCTTCATTTAGCTCATAAAACCGATACGCTTGATAGATTCAAATCGAAAGCTTTATTAATCAATAATATGGATTTGTACGTAAACATTGAAAACGCTTTATTAAAACGTGAACAAATTTTTTATCACGCTTCGTGCAAAAACCATCTTGAAAGTACGAGCGAATCGATTGTTGTTGCACAGAAACTTCAAACAGATTGGCACAAAAAGCGAGATTTAAATGCAATTATATTAGATGAAGTTTGCGAGTTTATTGAAAAAAATATCGTACAAAATGAAAACTGTTATTTCTTTAGTTTTATTGTGACTTTGTACAGCGATTGTTTAAGGCGAGAATGTAGCAAATTAAAAATTTTATCAGAAGCCATTTCATTTCGCGCTAACCGTTTGGAGGAGTACTTGAATACTAGATTTAACAAACAAATTAGCATAATTATTATCAATAAAAAAAAATGATAACACCGTATGGTTCTGTGTTTTTGACGACCGATATCGAGACTATTGAAAAGCGCGACATAGTGGAACGCGCAGCTTTTATTTTGAGAGAAGAAATAAGGGCAATTGAAGGCAATACGTTACCATATGATATAATGACAAATGATTTAATTGCGGGAGAATGTCCTGCAATTCCAACAATTTTAGAAGATTTTTACGTCTCATTATTAAGCGGTTCAAAGTATAGACGTAAGCGCAGCTCCAACTGTCAAAGGTTGGCAAAGTCATTTAGTGAGGATATCATTTATAACGTTACAGTGGGTAAAATCAAGCCCTCTAAGCACATAACTTTTGGCCTTGCATTAAAAGCTTTAACCAACAGTAAAAAAGCCATTAATATTGTTCATCGTTACGGACATTGCTGCAGCTACACCGTACTAGAAGAATTGGAGACAGAGTCAACTTTAACTGCTTCTAAACAAACCGATATTTGCCCGGAAAATATAATTCGCACATCAAATTTATGCACAGGATTAGCTTGGAATAATTTTGACCGATTTGTAGATACAACTTCAGGTAAAGATACCCTACACGATACCGTTGGTATAATATTCCAAGATGTAGATACAGAAAATAATATTAAGCAACTAATTGATAGTAGTAATACAAATCTTACTCAGAATTCCGAGCAAAATCCACAAAGAAAAATTGATAAAAATATTATTGAAAATGAAGACAGTAGTAATGATAATAGTCATACTGCTGAAAATTTACATATAGATGGTACGGTCAATATTTGTGGTAATTGTTGTTACTATATCATACGTTTAAATAATGGTGTAAGCTCAAAAAATTATAATTAATAATAAATTTGGAATTTTAAGCAACTTCCGCGCAAAAACTTTCGCCACGTCTACCGAAGCTTTAGCCACCTCGTATCGAAGGTATAAGACGTTTATTTGACAATAATTATTGTAAGATATCTATAGACAAAAAAGCAGCTTTGTAGATTGTAATTTAATCCCGGTATGAGTTATTATTCAGAGCGGCTTACAGTGAATCGGCGCAGCGACTGCGCTCGGGAGATCGTGCATTCCATTGCGTCTATCAAGGCTTTGCACCCTTAGATGATCGGTAGACTGTTTTTTTTTGGTTCTCTTATAAACTAAAGTATTTGAGAAAAAAAATTCAGCCTTGTAGAAATAAGTCAAAAAAGTTAATTTTTCAACACCTTGCGTGGGTGGTAGACCCTTGATGGCCCCCCTTCCGACGCGGTAGACTATCACTATACTGTATTTTTAGGTATAATTGATCACTCTAAAAAGTTTCAGCCTTGTAGGTATAAGGCATTTAAGTATTATTTATTTACATGTTTAAAAAATTGTTACTAACGTTTGCCCCCACATTGGCGCGGTAGACTGCCGTTCCGTTTACTTACGACATTGAAACAACAAAATGAGAAAAAATCAGCTTTGTAGGAATTGGTGCAAAATTTCTGTCGCTGTCTCCCGGACTATCAGATAAGTGCTCCAAGTTATTTAGCCTATAGTCATGGTAACCACTGGAGCTCAAAATTTTTTGCACAGAGCTTCTTTTTAAATTTAATGCAAAAGTGCCCTGTCGTATAGAATTTCTAGGATTTTCCTCAAAATATTGTAATACCCAATCTACTGTAATATCATTACACACTGATTTTAAAATTTATTTCTCTTTTCTTGATGAAAATGCATTTCCGTTAGCACGCAAAATTCGTTCTAATCTGGCAAATATTTTTGGGTTAACAGTTTGACGCTCTGCATATCTCTCACGATGTAAGTTAACATTTTTTTGACATTCACCATAAATTAAAATCATGTCAACTTTTTTATTGTTTGTGAACATTTTTTAATTTTTGGCAACCACTTACTAGTTTGTTTTTGTAAGAAATGACATTGTATATGAGGAGGTATACGATTTAAAACAAAAAAGTCTTGAATGTAATGTAGAGCGTTCGTCTGTTGTTTGTCGGGAATTAAAATTGCTAATTTTGTGTATATATAGACCCCCTAAGGGTAATTTAGATATATTTTTTCAAACACTAGCGGAAATACTAAATCTAGCACATAATTCTTTTAGAACATATAAAGTTATCTTATGTGGAGATTTCAATATTGATCTACATATTAATGCTAACATAAATGCCCAAAATTTTAGGAATTTGTTACTTATGTACAATTTAAAGCAAACTATATTTGATCCTACTAGAATAACAAAAAATTCTCAGTCATTGATAGATAATATATTTATAAACTTTGATAATGCTCATATAGGTAAAGTAATTACAACAGCTTTATCTGATCACGAGGGCCAGTTACTGGAACTTGAGGCACCTGAAACAAAAAAAACTAAAATAAACAAAAAGAGAATTTTTTCAGAAACTAAAATGCAACAATTTAAACAAGAACTGCAAAAATATGATTGGGCTGATGTTTATTGCGCGGAAGACCCAAATAAAACATTTAACAGATTTGTAAGTACATTTAAAAATATTATGAATATACTTTTTCCGGTAAAAACTTTGAGAGAAATGAAAAAATCAAAAAACTGGATCACCCAAGGTATAAAGATATCTTGCAGAAATAAAAGAAATATGTATGTACAAAAAAGGAATCGCGAAATATCTACTGAAATATATAAACAGTATTGCAGTATTCTCAAAAAAGTCATATACACGGCAAAAACATGGGCACATATGTCATATATTGAGTCAACAAAAAACAAAGGAAAAGCCATTTGGAATTTGGTGAAAACTTTTAGTGGAAAAAAAACTAAAAACGACGATACGATATTAAAAAATATTGATATTGCTGAAAAAAATAAAATAAAAGTTTTGAACAATGTAAATAACTTCTTTGCAAATCAAGGCGATCAAGTCAATCACATTAATCATATTAATGTTGAAAAAGACAATCAATTTTCCGATAACACCATATTTTTACTTCCGACCGACCCAAATGAGGTCTACAATGTAATTATGAGTTTAAAAAACACTAATTCTGTAGGGGAAGATGAAATACCAGTTAAATTACTTAAATTTACAGCGGCTGAAATATCAATTCCACTAACATACTTAATTAATTTAACATTAAAAACAGGAACTTTTCCTGAAAATCTTAAAATTGCCCATGTTAAGGCCGTGTATAAAAAAGGTGAAAAAAGTCTAAGGAACAACTATAGGCCTATTGCATTACTGTCAAATATAAGCAAAGTTTTTGAAAAAATAATCTATAACAGAATATTACATTTTTTGGAATGTCATGATCTGCTTACAGATGCACAAAACGGGTTTAGGAAAAATAAAACAACAACTAGGGCTATATATCAGGCATTGTGTGAAATTACAAGATTATTAAATGAAAAAAACAGTACCATGGCTGTATGCTTGGATTTATCCAAAGCGTTTGATTCTGTGGATCATGACATTCTAAATAAAAAGATTCAAATGTATGGCATTCGAGGTGTTGCCTCAGAATTGATAAAATCTTACCTGCTGAATAGGAAGCAGTGTGTTGTAGAAACGGACGATACTGGCGCTCTCATAAAATCAAACGTAGTATTAATAGAAAGGGGTGTACCTCAGGGGTCGATATTGGGTCCTTTGTTGTATATTTTATACACAAATGACCTGCCCTCAACAGTTGATGTAAAAACTATTATGTATGCTGATGATACATCTATAATAATCGGTAATAAAAATAAGGAATACCTAAAACAAATGGTGACCGCCACATTGGATTCCCTGGGAGACTATTTCTATAAAAATAATTTAAAATTAAATAAAGAAAAAACACAAATAATCAACTTTACATACAAAAAGGAGGATAATGAGATTATACATACTACTGGCAATGACATCATAACATCTATGAATAGCACCTCCTTTTTGGGGGTAAAGATTGATTCACGTTTGAACTGGAAAACCCATGTAGACCATGTTGGTCAAAAGATCGCTAAATACTGTTATGCTCTAAAAGTAATAGCTCAAAATATTAATATTCCTACAGCATTTATAGCATACCATGCATATGTTCAATCTCAAATAAAATATGGAATTGTCTTCTGGGGAAACTCTAGTGATGCTATCGATTTATTTGTACTACAAAAGAGATGCATTAGAAATATTCTAAACATGAAACAGACAGATAGCTGTAAACAAATTTTTATTGAAAAAAGAATACTTACCTTAGTGAGCTTATACATATATGAAGTAATTATATTTGTTAAGCAAAATATAAACTTATTCGCAGATTTTAACTTATCTCATTTATATGATACCAGAAACAAAAATACATTAGTGACTGAAAATATAGTAAAATATAGTTATATTCAAAGGAATGTCCCATATTCATTACTAAAAATTTATAATAAATTACCTCTAGATATAAGAAATTTATCGTGCAAAGATATTAGGGTAAAATTAAATAAAATTCTTTTAGACAAAGCATATTATACTTTAAAGGAATTCTTTGAAGATAATATATATTGATTTATTGTCATTATACTATGTATGTATGTATCAGTGCATTAATTGTGTTATTTTGTTCGTGTTTACTTATCAGCAATGTTAGTATTGGTGTGCATCTTGTTTTATATTTAATATTACTTCTTATATTTAAATATTTAACTTTTTTACTATTTTTTACTACATATAATTGACGAGTTCTACACCCTAAGGGTATTTTGTAATTCTTATGCAAAGTGAACTAATAAAGATTTTACTTACTTTTACTTACTTACTTACTTGTTTATCACGCAAGAAATAGCGATTGACAGAAACTAACATGTAAATAGACTTGTGACAGCCATTGTTTTCACAGCAATGTTGATTAAATCATGACTAATTGCAATAATAAAAAATGAGTATATTCGTGGAAAAAAAATTGAATTGAATTTTGAAAAAAATGTTTTTCAAGTGCAAACGGACCTTAGCGAGTCCCGATTAACGCCATCTAAACAGACTTTTACTGCCGATTTTCGTTTGTCTGTTATATAGGCAGTCAAGAAATAAAAGTAAAAATAGTAAGACTAGTAGGAATAAGACTAGTAAAAAGTAAGACTAGTAAGAATAGTAAGACATTCATGAAAAAATAGACAACCAACATCAAATGATAAAGAAATACTCCAAACCATTGTTGTAAATGTTGCTAATACCTTTGAA
>NW_019419940.1:0-2024 GCF_000390285.2 Anoplophora glabripennis
AAATATGGTCGAACGTCGACTCTGGTATTTTGCAGTTCAGTAGCCAGGGACAGATACCTGGCCTTGTATGTTACTGATTCAGTTTTTTGTCATTGACGTTTTCCAATCTTTTCACACAAGTCAAAGAAATTACAAATAATTTTATATTTGAAAAGTTTAGATTTATGCATATTGATGATATTATTATAATTATCATCATTATCATTTAAATCTGGAACCTACTGAATAAATTACATAAAACAAGTACGACTATTATTATAAAATTAAAAAATGAGAAAACATGAAACTATTTGTTTCGTTTGTTGAAAACACAAAAATTTAATAATAAAAAAATACTTTTTGCAACTGTAGGTACGTCTAATTCTACAAAATAATTTTGTCAATAATCCACATGCGGCCTACGTGCTACCCACTCCGCCGCTGCTGTTTAATTTAGTTGGATTGCTCAAGACGTAAATACTTTAAATGGGTCAGATATGAGTTGAATGTATAAATATTTGACTTTATAATATTTTAACTAATAATTTGCAGCAGTTGACCATACTTTACTTGGAAGGTATAATAACGGTATTTTTATTTAGTCACATATTCCTTTAACTTTGTTGACTCGTTTCATGGAGGCTTATACAGGGTGTGGCGAATTAACTGCTTACTCTAGCGATTGACTTCAAACGAATTCCTAAGAGAAAATTTAAAATATATAAATTCATATCAAATGAAATCAAATAATTATTTTTGATACCAAAAATCTAGGTTATTATAATTTATTATAATTATAATTTAAAATAAAATTAAAAGTGCAATAATTCAGTAAATGTTTTACACATTTTTTTTCACTTATTGGTGTCGATACATTAAAATGTTTAGGTGCACAAGTCAAAGAAAGAAAAACACGGAAGATACAACATATAAGCAATAATACACTAAAGCTAAAAAACACATTCAGATAAATATAACGTAAACAGCATAAAAAAGTAAATATTACGAACATTCATATATCTAAAAAATGGTCAGCCAAGAACTCATAAAAATTGTAAAACGCTTTTCTCTTAGAATATTTTCTA
This sequence comes from Anoplophora glabripennis, assembly GCF_000390285.2. Taxonomy (NCBI): domain Eukaryota; kingdom Metazoa; phylum Arthropoda; class Insecta; order Coleoptera; family Cerambycidae; genus Anoplophora; species Anoplophora glabripennis. Next base: position 1,065 of record NW_019419940.1, read on the forward strand.
ATAAGTCTGAATTTAGTGATCGAATCTCAGATGGAAGTCTATTTAAGAATTTAAAGCCAAAATAATTTGTGCCATCTCTGGATTTCGCTAATCTATGAAATTTTGGCCTAATATTGTGTCTCTCTCTTGTAAGGTGGAAATGAAAATTTTCTTGTCGAACAAATCTATACTGATTATTTTTATATAAATGAGGCATTCAAGTATGTAAACTGACTGCATTGTAAGAATATTTAGCAGTTTGAAGTGCCCCCGACAATCATCTCTGTATTTTAATAATTCTAATACATTTTACGTTGTAAACCAAAAATTTTATCACTGTCAGACGAATGACCCCAGTTCAAAATTGCATAAAGTCATGGTGGCATGAAAAGTACCATAATATGCAGACATGAGTACAGGCTTAGATACTACACGAACCAAATTACGCAGTAGGAAAATATTCTTAGATAAACGTGCGGATAGTTCATTGACATGTTTTTCCCAACTCAATTTAGAGTCAAGGTGAACTCCAAGAAATTTAATGCTATTTGAGTTATCACAAGTATTGATATGGCGAAGTGTAAAAAGCAAAGATTGAGTTTTGTCAACATTTAAGTTCAATCTATTAGCAATAAACCACAATTTTATTAGCGGCATCGTATCCACTGAATACTCTGTGAGTTTAGTTGTTATTATTTGACGTTAAAGCCGTAGGATCATCGGTAAATAAAATAAAATCAGTAGTTATATCACAATTTTGAAAATCATTGATATAGATAAGAAATAAAATAGGGCCCAATACTGAGTCTTGGGGAACTCCATGAATTATTTCCGTTAGGCGTGAAGAACAAGAATTATAAAAAACATACTGAGTTCTGTTCGATAGATAAGACTCAATAAGGGACACGCTATTGTCATCAAAATTGTAAAATTTTAGTTTATTTATTTTATTGTAGTAAATGCTCAAAAATACTTCCATTT
>NW_019419940.1:4232-7369 GCF_000390285.2 Anoplophora glabripennis
TACATGTATTTTTTCTTATAAAAGTAAATTATAATTGTGTAAAGTGTTTGCTTAAAAAAACACCAATGAATACTCATATTTTGAACAATGATTTTGAATGTATAGAAATGTATTTTTACAAATTTATAGCGTTGGTGCACGAAACAAATAAAATCATAATTTTGTTCCACTACTTTCCAATTTTATGGCTGCAAAAAAATTCTGTTATACAGGGTGTCCCTGAAAAGGATGGACAACGCTTGACCACGCTTACGATGGACCAACGCTTGGATGAAAACAATACTATTTAGCCTAACTTGCCTATATACAAAAGTGCACGCCTACTGGGATATAGCCTTCTAAATATAGAACAGATAACCTGTTTTTTTTTTCAAATAATTTGAAAACTGTTATTCTTAGAATCTTCAAATTTGGTACACATATTATTTTATATAAGGGCAATGTAAATATAGAATTTGGTAAGAATACATATAAAGGATGTTCTTTTTCTAGTGCCTGTGCGCGACTGGCTATCCCGTAACTTTTCTGTATGTATCAATGACGACAGAATTTATATTTTTAAAAATAAGCACTATTTTAGAAGATTTTTTGCCTCTTACAAAATTTTGATATCGTTTATGGATTTCGAGTAAAATTGGCATTTTTTACACATTAAATAATATAAAATCAGTTTAAGATAAATAGAACATTCTAGTACGAGGTGCCATATAACAGAGAAACAAATTCATAACAATAATTAAAAGGTTCTGCATCAAGCTAGCTGTGATTTAATTTTAGCTTACTTTGTTTTTTATTGTAATTCCATACTTTTGCTGAACAAACTGGATATGTTAGAAGTTTTGGGTTATTGTGAAGGAAATTGTTGTGCTACTGTTCGAACATATGCTGAAAGATTTCCTAATTAGTGTTGGCTAGTGAGTGTATGTTTCGAATCAGAGAGTCGACTCTTGGCTTAGATCATCTGAGTCGACTCCCAAAATATGTAAGAGTCGACTCCGATGATTCACCGACTTCCGTGTGGACTGTTGAATCCGTTATAGTGTACAGCTGAACCACCAGGGCCGAGAGTCAGATGTGAGTCAGATTCGTTTTGCGATTTGGATCGGCGTGTAGCTGTGCCTGTGATCACTGATATTTAGTGATTTGCAAGTCGTTTGATACTGATAGGGAGTAAAGAGTGTGGGCAACAATGGCCACAATCTACAGGGAAAAACGGTAGCAAACGGTTTGCGTTTGTATTTGTAAACGTTTGAAGAGAATATATGCTTTATCGTCGCATTCATTCGCATTTTTGTATGACAACAAATTTCAGTGAAAGAACTAAGTACATAACCCTTGACTGCAGTGGAAGAACTAATTTCAATTTTAGTCGTTTCAGTAAACAAATATGTAATCGAATTATCGGACAAGCTCAAGATCGACAAAATTCGTCAATCGGCCCAGATTCCGCTATTTCCGTCCGTTCCGAGACGGGCCACCGTGATTATGCGAATTACGAACTTAGCGATTCGATATCTACCATGGGAGTTGGGAGCCGGAAGAGTCGGCTCCCAGTTTCGACTCTCAACTTTGAAATGAGTCATTTGATTCGAAACATCAAAATGAATCGTTTTGCCCATCACTATTCCTAATCGAAGAACTCACAAAACATTTGCTAATGCGGAGAGACGCCTTCGGGAAATAGGACGTTTTTTTACCTGTAACAAATCGTGGATAATGTACGGCCGGAATTCAGCTGGAGGAACAAATTTTGGAAAGGGTCGAAGAAATTCCTCAAGTAAATAAAAGGCGTTTAGCGGCAGAGGTTGGCTTTCAAAAAATTCCTTTAATAGGGTATTAAAAGACCAGTTATTACAGGTTACAGGTATTACAGGTTATTCAAGGTCTAACAGGTGGATAGGTAGAGGAAATAATGCCCTTTTAAAATGGCCACCTCGATCCCCAGACCTAAACCCATGTAATTATTTCATTTGGGGAGGACGGACCGCAGTTTAAAATAACTTTTCAGTTAAATACAGAAAACGAATATGGGAAAGAATGTAATGAAATTAATGTTGTAAGAGGTAATGCACAATTATTGGATAATCTCTAATTTTCGAAGAACTAATGTTTGCGTTTAAGAACAAGAAAGTAACTGAGCATTTACTGTAATATTATTTTAATGTGATTACAAATATCAGTTTATTTAAAATGTTAATGTTGACTTTCTTACATTATTAGTTGATATTGTTTATTTAAAATATTAGTGTTGATTTTTATTTTATTGATTGATGCTAATACCAAAAATGAATAGTTATTTTTTTTAATGTGAAGTTTTTTCATTATTATTCCCTGCTTTGAGGCTCCAGTTATAAATTATTTTTTATAAATCGGAATTTTTGTCTATATTTAATATATAAAAATTGCGAATTTTACTCGAGATCCATAAACGATATCGAAATTTTGTAAGAGCAAAAAAATCTTCTAAAATAGTGCTTATTTTTAAAAATATAAATTCTGTTGTCATTGGAATACACACAAAAAAGTTACGGGCTAACCAGTGGCGCACAGGCACTAGAAATAGAACATACTGTATATGTATTCTCTCCAAATTCTATATTTACCTTGTCCTTATATAAAAAAATAAGTATGTATACCAAATTTGAAGTTTCTAAGAAAAATAGTTTTCAAATTAGTTGAAAAAAAATAGATTTTCTATTCTATATCTCAGTAGGCGTGCACTTTTGTATATAGGTAAGTTAGGCTAAATAGTCTTATTTTCATCCAAGGAACCTGTGGTCAAACGTCGTCCATCCTTTTCAAGGGCACCCTGTATATAAAATTTACTTTCATTATTTTTTGCTGGTTTTCATAGTTTTTAAAATATAAAATAAATCTCCTTTTATACAATTTATTTAAAAAATACTAGTATACTCACAAAAACTGTGAGAAATGGCGACCTTCAAATTCATTGCGACGCATTGATTGACGAACACGTTCCAAAATTAACTGGAGTCTGTCCTTGTTCATAACGAGATTTCGTAATTCCCCCAAATTTTCAAATGGAGTCGTATAAACTAATTGAGAAGTCCCCAGAGAAATAAACTAAGACGGTTTAAGTCTGGGGACCGTGAAGGCCAGGGTTGTGCTCCTCCTCT
>NW_019419941.1:0-4561 GCF_000390285.2 Anoplophora glabripennis
AGCCTGAGTAATTTTTATTTTACTTTTTTATTAAATTAAAGCAGTTGCTCATATTTCTGTCACTGGCTATTTTAGAGATAGTCTCTGTATAGACAGGCTGTTACAAATTAGCTTCTCACTACAGGGATCTTGTAAACGATAAGAGATACGAACTAAGCTTAAGGAGGTATATCGGGGTCCGAGGGAAGTGAGGATCGCAGGGGGGGGTCCTATGCTTTTCTTATGGGACTAAAACCCGCTACCAACTTGAGAAACTTAAATTCTATTGAAATTATTTGCGATAAACATTATCTATATAGCAAAGAAATCTACTCAATATACACATAACATACATATTGAAAATTAACAACATAAAAATATCATATTTAAGTAGTTTTAAATTATATTTAATGAACGCATAAACATTATGTAGATGTGGCAACAGCGCCAATAATTGACTAGCAGTTGTACACACTGCGAACCTACAGACCTCGGACATCGGAGATATTGCGCGTCAAATTCGGGTAAAGATGCGTACGCGTTCAAAAATGTATTTTGTGTAAACTAGTATGTAAAATATAATTATTACATATAGCAAATATATCGTATTATATTCGCGATGATTTGTATCCTTTATTTAAAATCCGTTAATCATGTGAACTGGTAAAACAACGAGAAAATAATTATGTTAATTTAGTTCTAAAGAAATGAAATGACACTCGCGCCCATCTCTCGTCCAAGTCAAAGAAAATGTTGGATGCAATTTTGAAGGTTCTGTGATAGAAATTACATTATTACTCACTGTTCGTGTTTTTAATCTCTATTTTAGTAATGTTACAAAAGTTTTGCAACTATAACTAATTTTTTAGATATAAAGTTTGCTGAGAAATATTTATGTTCCTTTGTTATTCCGTACAAATGCTTTTATCTCAAGTATTACTAATTATATTAATCAAGTAAAGAAAACTTTATGTAACCCTAAATATTGCTGGGTAATGATTACGATGTTTTTATAAACCATTAAATATATTAAAAGGATTTATCAACTGTATTTTTTATTCCAATAAATATATCACAGCTTCCTAGTCTTTTTTAATTAATCTAGTTTTTTAAAAACATTACAAAAAATCATCTGTTGTGGATAATTTATTGTTGATAACAATGTACATGGGATTTAGGAAAAATGTATATGTTTGAAATCAATTTCGTTTTTATCAAGTCTTTCAAATGTATTCCCTCCTTGCTGTCAGCTGATTGCGACGTTGCCACATTAATCCTCAAGTCAGACAGAAATGCAATTATTGGTTTCTGTTTCTAATTAATACAGCTGTACTATGTTCAAAACTTACATTAGTTTTACATCAAAAATAAGATAATACTGTGTACTATCTATGGAAAAGTTTTGTTTTACAATTTCTACATATTTTTCTCAGTTATGGGCAAAAAATAGCCGCACCGTCCATCTTCGCCATATAAAGCTATGTTAAAATTCTTTCAACAACAATATCTCAAAATCTAGATTCAAAAAAAAATTCAAAAAAATATTACTCACAGAGCACTGGGTAACACGCTATATAAATTTCAAGTACATCTGTGCATTTTAGTAAACCCGATATACCTCCTTAAATGGGGCAAAGTTGCATAATCAGGGAACCAACATTATGCCTCTGAAAAATCAAGACCAACATGATTAGTTTTCGAAATATTTGAAAAAAAAACGAAATTTTGGAATTCCGTTTTTATTAAATTTCAGCCTTGTTTGAGGTGATATTGAAAAAAGAAGGACTTTTTCTCATAGCAACTTTTTGCCCTCTATCGAATAGCATAATCAATTTTTATATGTAAAATTTCATCTCTCCAGGACCATCATCAACTTCATTTTTTTTAAATACGACCCTGGAAATTTTATTGCATTTGTTATAAGCCGTCATGATCCCCAATACTGTACATAGTCCAGTCTGCCACCAGCCCCAGCATTAGAGAGGTCGCCGTTTGGAGTAAGATTCTTACAAGTCCAAGTGAAGACTGCGAAGGGGCCACCGCTCGCCGTAGAAGCTTGATAGTTGAGCTGGATTAGGAATTCAGTTCACATCCACCCAAAGCAGTGAGCAGTCCAGTCCATCGGCAACCCAGCACCAAGGAGAATAGGTAACAAATTTAACAATAGGACAATTTTTCAGACAACTGATACTTTACGGACTTGTCAAAAACGAGCTCAAACAATGATTTTCAAAATAATATAATAATAATAGACATTATGTTAGAGGGACCTATTGACCTGTAAAAATTATAAAAGATGAGCATATATTTCCGTTACCTAGGGAACAAAAGAAATGGAGTTATATAAAATAGGTATTTTGTCAAATTTAAAATGAATTATTGCATATTCTCGGATTCAACGTTAATCCTGTGACTCGTCCTGTATATAATAATGATGAAAATGTTTCTACATCCATAATTCTATTCACAGTTTTCACCAATGTCAATGTAGTCACGGACAACAATTTGCTGATAGTGACAATAAATCCGGACAAATTTAGTTCAGTATTTGGCCTTTAGTCAGCAAATAAATACTGCAAGTAACACGATATGTATTTATTCCGGTTTTTCCACAAATTAATTTCACCGTGACAACCGAGAAAAAAATGACATGCAATATGACTGCGACAGAAGTGATGTACAGCATAAAGTGATAAATATATTTACTGTAACGGCTAATATCAGCCAAATCGAAAACTTGGTAGTTAAAAGACGATACCTGCTCAAGTAACAATTTAAATTTTATAACCGTTCCCTGAATGATTTACAGATTCATTAGTTTTAAAAGGGATACGTTTAGGTAACCAACAAGGCAGGGTTGGTACTGGCAATGAAAATTCCCTAAGTTTTGGCGTCACCATTATTAATTATTCGTTTACAATGAACAATGACAAACCGTTTAATGTCGTGAAAAGTTACACCAATCACTGACGGTGAAACAGAATGATGTGTTTTAATGTAATCTTAATCTTATTGTTTTAATTTTACCGAAATTTATTTTTCATCATGAAGGAAATTAAATTCCTGTCACGTGGCTTGCAATCATTTATGAAGACCCGGTATTATACCTTACAACTTAACGATAAAGCTTTTTGGACCTTCTTTGGCTGTAGTTTTATAGGAGTTTTATTCTTACAATTAATAGCCAATGGAGTCAACGAAACAGTTTGGTCACAAACTCTTCAAATGGTTTTAAAAATTCTTTATACATTTTCCTCTAAATCTCCTGTGCAATGTAGTAAATATCTAGTAATAAATCATTATCTAAAATAATATGTCTAAATATAATTAATACAAAAACCCATACCTGATATACAATGTGTCCCAAAAGTATGGAAACAGCACAATAACTTTCGAAAAATGCATTTTGAGGAAAAATGGTTCAGACAAAAGATTTAGGATTTTTCCCTGGTTATTCAACGGTGACCCTAGATTTGACCTTGTCCTTGACCTTCAAGGTTATTTGAAGGTCAAGTAAATTTTTTCAATTGGGGTGCTCTACTTTTGACCCCGGAAATGAAAGTATTGTTCGTTATTTAACTTTCCCTATGACCACATGCACTTGAAATATGTAATGCAAAACCGTTCCACATATTAATGAAATAGAAGCAGCGGCGGCTGGTGCTGGGAGCTCTGGGGCACAGCCCTTTTTGGCAATTTTCATAATACAAAATTACTTCATAATAGTTAAATTTAAATCATATTAGAGAAAAGTCAACTCTTAATTGGTTTTACATAGGGGTCATTCCACGTCAAATCGACCACTTTTAACCCTGACCTCTTTCGATTTGATGGAAACTTTTTTAGTTTTCTACCCCATTGAAAACCTCTGAGAATTTTTTGAAATTTTTTCATACAACTCAAAAAAAGTTATGAATTTTTGGAAAAAATAGCATTTTTTTAAAAATAACCCATAACTTTTTCAAAAATTGTCATCGGGACGTTTATTTTTTTTAAATTTTTGTTTTTAAATTAACTTTTTGAAAAAAAATAGATAAAAATTATCTGGACTTATCTTCAGTTTTTTTTTCAATTTTCGAAAAAAATAATCGAAAATTTCTAGATGATTACCATTTTTGATCTCTTTTTTTTTAATAAAAAAACTGACATTTTTTATAAATCCTCAAATTTACTCAGTTTTTTCGGTTTTTTTTTATTGATTGAAGAACATTTTTTTATTCAAATTTAGCTTATTTCACATAACACCATTTTGAACATTTTTGAAAATGTAGAATCCCAAAATTGAAAAAATTTATTCTATGCAGCGATTGATGACAATTTTAAAGTCAAAAGAGGATAATTTGAAAATGATTTGAGTTCAAAAATGCGTTGCATGTCTGTTTTTAAAACTCACTGTTCGTTGAAAAATGGACCAAATAACATTTTTTTTTTCATTTTCTTTGTTTTTGGGTGTAGTCTTCGAAAAAAAAATACAAAAAAAATTATTCAAAATGATCTTCTATTTTTTTCTTAACTTTTTCAAAAAAAAAAAGAAATTTTTTTCATGTTTACCACTTTCAATTATTTCTTTCATATATTTTTT
>NW_019419941.1:6768-7373 GCF_000390285.2 Anoplophora glabripennis
AATTTTTTTTATTGGATGTAGGTTCTCATGATAGATTAAGCAATTACAATGACAAATTTGAACGAATTGTACTTTCTTACCTTGGTTTTGCTAATCTCTCCTCCGGCAGCTTTACCTTGCATGAATAACATTAACAGTGTACATTTTATTACAGTGTAGATAGGAATGTTTAGTTATCAATGCTACACTGTCCCTAAAAAAAAACACTTATTCAAATTACCAGCATGAGTTCTTACCTCAGAGAAGCGGTTCAATGTTATTTAAATTTACTATCACTATTGATTTGAGTAAGTAGCACTGAATGAAAGCAATTTTTAACGATTTTCACAATATGATATTTATTAATTATTCATCTTTAAATTTCGAACAATATTTGAAGAAACACAGAAACTAGATTTGTTATGGACTTTTACATGACTCAATAACTGATAAATTTCTTAATTCTACCTAACATGATTTAGAAAATGTTTGGTTAACCAATTAGTACTGTTTTAAATGTGTTACGAAACAAACTCACTTATATTAAGAACACAGAAACTAAACTAATCATTATACATGAAATGTTCAAAAATATCATTTAAATTTTTATCCACTGACATTGTCTA
>NW_019419942.1:0-909 GCF_000390285.2 Anoplophora glabripennis
AAAAAAAAATGGATTCTAATTACAACTGAATCAAAAGTGAGAGTTTCTTAATAACGTGCTAATATTTAAGGAGGTTATTCTTGGGTCCATTTTAAGAAAAAATCTTCATATGAACATATGTCTTAAATGTCTTAACCTTTGAACTGCAGGGTGCTAAAGTTTTATGAAAAAACCTTTTTTCGTGATAACTTTGGTATTACCCTACATATTTTTTCAAATTTGGTATACGCCTTCTATTCATCGAGATGCATTTTCTGATGTACAAACAATTTTATTATTTTTGCCAGTGGCGTCTGTACAGGTTTTGTATTGAATATTTTTGAAGAAAAGTGTCACGCCAGGGTAATTTTCTTTTACCAATCCAAAATGTATGTAGATTACTGTAATTTCATAATTTCAATGTTTAAAAGTTATTATCTTAAATAAATAAATTATTGTTCAAAATTACATATTTTTTTTTTCTCGTAAATAAGATGCAAGTGAATGAATGTTATTTTTTATGCAAAAACCGAAAACGAAACAATTCAAGACACCACATTTGCTCATAAAGGAATGAGGATTTCAAAAATGATTTTTACTTAAAGAAAAACCAGTGGCGTAACATATTTTTCTTCAAAAATATTCAATACAAAACCTGTACAGACGCCACTGGCAAAAATAATAAAATTGTTTGTACAACAAAAAATGCATCTTGATGAATAGAAGGCGTGTACCAAATTTGAAAAAATATGTAGGGTGGGTAATACCAAAGTTATAATAAAAAAATTGTTTTTTTCATAAAACTTTAGCACCCTGTAGTTCAAAAGTTAAGACTTTTAGGACATATGTTCATATGAAGTTTTTTTCTTAAAATGGACCCAAGAATAACCTCCTTAAGTATTAGCACGTTATTAAGAAACACCCTGTATA
>NW_019419942.1:1587-7379 GCF_000390285.2 Anoplophora glabripennis
TACACATTTATGTGAATTTCATATTTAAGTACGCGGGGTATTCTTTTATTTGCCATATTAGCGAACAGAAACTGTAACATATCGAAAAGTTTTTATTTTCCTCTCCGTTTTATTTTAGTATTTTAGTTTTAATTTAGACATGCAAGGTAAAATCCATTAACAATTAATATGGCCCAGTTACAAACAACATCTTGTATAGATATGTATTTCTTTTTTGTTATACAATATCTCACAGATAAGATATTTCTCATTACTTCTGTAATTGGTTTTCCAACAATTTGTTATTCAGGGTAGTAGTGTAGTGTTTGAGTTGATTAACAGTCATTTACCTCATTTCTAGTCCAAAGCTATCGAAACGATCGGTTATCGCTTCTTAGGGGCGCATAATATATGCTGCCATTAATATATAGCATATCTAAGATGGCGAGTGAAGATTACTATAATCAGTGCTCGGTCACACGAGACTTGTAGCAAAATTACGTGCAGTTAACGTAATTTCTTACCAGATAACTTCCCCCGTAACGAGTTATTGTGGTACCGGTTAGAAAGAAAATTGCTTTATTAACTAACTATATTAAATGAGGCTTCTTCGCTTGTGATATTTTTATTTTTTAATATAATTGATTCGTAAACTGGTTCGCGGTGAGCTTCGAAATACTCCCGTGCAAAAAAAATTTCAGAGATCTCACACTAATAACATCAACTTTAAAATGAACTAGAGTACCTACAAACGATTCGATGATGGGTCTGTTTTTCGAGAAATATGTTCCTTGCTTATTTTTAGGAAAGGACACAGCATTTAAAACCATCAGGTCTTTAGTCGAAATATTCATTGGTGAAAGCTTTACTGGCAGCTAAAAGAGACAACGATCTTAAACGATTTTCTAAGTTAAGCGTTTATATGCGGCAGTCTGTAGGATACTATCCAATATAGAAAACAAAAGTGTCCAGCAAAAATAAAAAAGATAAATTTGTAAACCAAGCTTCTAATAATATAATATTATGTATTTTTTAACGCTGTCGATGCATGCAGAAGAAACGTGTTGCTCATGCAATGAGTGTTAGTGAAATGGAAAATAGTGCCAATATGTTACGTATGAAAATTCCAAGAACCACTTTGCTGGAATCTCTTCACACGGGTCACTTTAGTGGCCGAGTCGAGTGACTTCAATAGTTCTGTACTGAAGGTTTTTCGTGTTATATGTTAGCGATAGCAAACGATTTAGATATATTTATTGTTAAACGTGGTTTGTGATATTCTATAATAATTAAAAATCTTGGCATTATGTCCTTTAACTTAATCAGTAATGTATGAAATTGTCTCAACCTTAGAGCATATACTACTGGAGGCAGCGTCCCAGTGGCCGAGAGTGTAGCGGAGCTTTAGAAAGAGAGGTATAGGAGATAGCATACTCTCTCCTATACCCCCCTCTCTCTCTCTCTCTAAACCTCTGCTACACTCTCGGCCACTGAGGCGCTGCCTCCAGTAGTATATGCTCTAAGATCTCAACTGATAACTAGAGCTGTCACAATCGGTCCGCTAGTCATTGGCGCCGTCAGTCAGCCACGTCAACGGCCTACTTGTCGGTTTAGTCGCCGATTGTCCTGTAGGTAATCGAAATATTTCTTTTACGATTTTAATTGTCTTTTGATGCATAACTGTGTGTAATTATGTCGAACGTAGTTAGTAAACAAAGTTAAATAACGAACAATACTTTCTTTTATTAAAAAAATATAGACAATAATGTACAGACTTGTATATGTACAAAAAACGTTTAAAATAAATATTAATAAACATAAAGTAATAAGTATTAAACAGTGCACAACCCACGTATAAAAAACTGGCTAAAACCAGAAGACTTAATTTATGTTTGATTTAATCTTCATACTCATTGCATGTAAACTACCATTTGATATAGTAAATAATAAAACATTTCATTCCTACTGGAATAAATACAACTCCGAGTGGAAATTACCATGTCGGACAACCGTGGTAAATTATTTAATTATGCAAATATTACATCAGTAGATATCGAACGGTCGTTCTCTTCAAATTAAGATATTTTATCACCGCGAATAAGTTTCGCTGAAACAAAGGTAGAAACATACCTGATGATGCGATCTATAACAGATCCCATCCAGATTGGGGAACCGATGGCAACGATGCGAAAGACAATTTACGTGTTTCACAATGACAATAAATCTTATCATTATTATTCACCTTATTTTATGTTGATGATCCTCACGCCTTTGGTGCGCGGCTAATTATGACAGCTCTATTGATAAATGCTCGGTAGTGCCACTAGGTTGGCCGTTTGAAAACGACGTTGTACGATATGTGATATGAGACAGTTCGCTTAGAGGAGGATAAATAAAGACGCTTCAAATAAAATAATGCGCAAGTATATGAACATCATTATCAACACTTCAAGCAAATATTTTTATCTAAATTCTTCAACATCTCTTGAATGTTTGGGAGTATTTACTCGTATTGCATATCAGCACATCATCTGTAAGATACAACCTGATATTTGCAAAATAATCTGCAAATATTTGAAGAATTTATGTTTGACGAATATTTGGATCCAGCTTAATAGTATACCTAGTATAGTCTTTCCGAAGTCAGTTGAAGATGTATAAAAACGCCTAACAATAAAATTTAATGAGTTTGATAGGCGTCCCTAATAAAGTTTTCTGCTCAAGGTAAAAAATTATAATAATTTGTATATAAAGTATTTATGTTCATTTGACCCACAACATATTTTAATTATTTATGTCCTCAAACAATTGTATTATATTGATGATAAATTTCGTTTTGTTCCGTTTCAAAAGGTCTCCAAAATCCCATGTTGTAACAATATTAGTAAACAAAATATCCCTTTCACAATTGTAATATGAATGATTAATAGAAGGTGCCTATAATAAATTAAAATTACCCGAATCACACCAAATTCCGCATTATTGCACTGCTAGACCATTTGTTGACAACTGAATTTATGCCCAGGTCGCCCAGTGCGGCTGTGTTTGTGCCGCGTTTTCCCGCGCGCTCATTCTTCAACTGGGCGACCAGACCTGTATACGAATATGGTTAAATAAATATGGGAACGAGTTTTTCAAATATTTTAATGCCGAGTTGCTGCGTCAGCGACCGAATCTGGTATATAAGGCCAACCTCTTGGTTCTTGAATTGAGATCGGGAAGACTATAACAATAAGATTCATCTTAATGTTAATCCCATGATCTCATAGGCTCATTAGAACATCATATGAGTGCGACAGGGCTTTATTGGTACTCTGGGTTTATTAGAGCCACGAATGTTTTCATAACACCATTAGCAGAAACTTAATGAATCATTAAAAAAATAATTGAATTATATTTATCCGAATATGGAAAGGATTTAATTAAATATCTGTTAAGGTATTACGTGTTGCTAAAAGAAGAAAGAATACTACAATGTAATTTTTGAATTCTCGCAATTCGAGGTTCCGTCAAATTTAAATTCGATTTTTTTTTATAAGATAATTTACATTAGTCTAGATGAATTGAAATTCATTTATGTTGAAATAATATTAGTTATTATTTTATTACCACATATTATTATTATATTAACTCGTACAGTCGCACCATTTTTACTTGACAAACATTCTGGTATTTATAAGGCTGCTACTGCCGTTAGTATTTGTATGAACAGACAGTTAAATTGTAGTTCAGTTAACGCATTCTACTCGTTTAACGATTAATAATTCCCTAACACTTGCGTGTTAGAAACTTTACCGCTACCTGATTTTACATGTTCGTGCGTAAATGATTTTTGCAGTGTCTGTACGTACCGACATAATATATGGGAATAATCAAACAACATTAAAACTTTCTGCATAATGTTTTCTTTTGTTTATTAAGCCTACTTTAATTAAGTTGTAGGTAACTTATTTTTCACTTTAATTAATATAATCATCGTATAGGCATGGGATATGAATAATTATGGGATGCAATTAATTTTATGTCGTAATTTATCGCTAAGCGTGTTACATGTTATTGGCTTACAAATTATATATAATAGATATCAAATCGCGCAGTTTTTTTTCTCTTAGTTTCTTTGTTCGACTGATTAGATCTATATATTATAAAAATAAATTGATCTTCATGTCTTAAAATAGAAGATATCTCGTTGTCCAAAAGGATCTAAAACTTCACGTTCAATGTGTCGATACAAGAGGAAAAAATCTCTAGGAACATATTATGTAACAGTACAAAAGTAATAACAAACAGTTATCTTGTCGTACACGAAGAAATGTACAGAAAAAATAATCAAGCAGGTCTTAAACTTGTACAGCATGATATACACCGCAAATGTTTTGCAGTAGCTTAATTTTGATTTGATGGAAATGTTATGCCACCAAGGGCCCTATTCAAGAGAAACTAAGAGAAGAACTACAATCGAGACGATTGTGATGGGTTCATAAGTACCATTGTCTACTAAACGAATTGGCGTATAAATATCAGTTAAATATAGTTCTCTTCATATTGTGATCAAATAGTAAGAGAATACCTGAAGAGAATTGGGATGCTCGAAACCCAAACTATAGATTTGGCAATAGTGTTACAGCTTATCATATGCTGACAGAAAACGTAAAGTATTTGATCACAAAACACTGGTCGTTCATGGACAATCAAGGCTGGAGCTAGTAGAGTAGGTACATCATTCAACCCATACGAGACGTTACAATGTAGTAAAAGGGGTTGCAGTACTTCTGAAGACATTGTCAGACGACTCTAAAAATAAAAACTAAAATCGTTGCAAATATTGAATTTCCAAATCAGAACACAAGGTATAACAGGGTGTTAATGAACTTATGTCAAATATTTTTGCCACATGTCCAGCGATCGGGTAAAGTAATATTTATAAAGTCGCGCACTCTCCGAAAAAAGTGAGCGAGGGCTCCGTCATTCAGTAACCACATATTTTGCAGAACAGAACATTTAATGACACGTCTTCCAATAATTCCGGCAAGTGGTTTTGCAAAAAATCTAGATATGAAGCACCGTCTAAGCGTCTAGGCAATTCAAGAGTTCCTATTAAGTGTCATTAACGATACCGGCCCACATGTTCACTGAAAACTGTTGCTGAAAGGCAGCGCAACATATTTCGTGTGGATTTTTGATAGTCCAGTGGTGAGTGTTGTGGACGTTACGTACACCATTTCGACTGAAACATGTTTCATTTGTAAGTATTTGCGCTGTAAATTGAGGATTGCATGTTCCTGAACCAACCATTCGCAAAAACCTCGACGAAGTGGAAAGCCTCAGGAGCAAGCGCTTGGACACGTTGAATAAGAAATGGGTACCACTGAGCTTCTCGTAATATCCGCCACACAGCAGGATGCGAAATATTTACTTGTTGTACGATATTTCTGGTGCTACGATGCGGATCTTCTTCAACGAGATCTAAAATCATCTCCTCGACATTTAAGATTCTTAGTGGTCACCCTGGGCTACCGTCACCACCTCGACGCGGTTGTACTTCACCGGTGTTCAAAACTTTTTACGTTACAGCAACAAATGTTCGCTATGCCGGGGCACGTCGTTCAGGATATTTTGCACGGTACACTTGACAAGCTCTGCGGGCATTTTCGTTTGCTTCGCCATCGATCTGTTTGTTTAAAGTAATTTAAAATTATAGTTTGAAATGTGTATTAGCACACAAAATACTGTGAAAAGTAGAAAAATTACAAAGTAGAGTAGTTTTTTTCAAACTCTTCGGTTTCATTGAAATGTATCTACTTATGTAACTT
>NW_019419943.1:0-7369 GCF_000390285.2 Anoplophora glabripennis
TAATTATTATTAGCTTTTGTAGTTTTTTTACTTTATTGTAAGTGTTATTTTAGCTAATTCAAATAATTTTTTTTTTTAAATTACTCCCAACTAATAAAATCTAATATTTTCAAAGAAGTATGCAAATAAGTGCAGTTACTTGTAAAAACAAATGTTTTCCTTTTTTCAAAATAATAATTGGCTTATGAAATTGCATACATCATTAAAAATTATAACAGAATTACAAAAATTATTTGAAGAAGTCTATTAATTCTTATAAGTATGTGAAAAAGTCTACAAAGTACGAAAGTATATTTAAAAATTACAAAAAGTATCAGAACAAATCTATAAATTACTGAAATTACGAAATTATATCAATAAATTATGAAAATTACTGGTAAGTAGCAAGGTAATTTTAAGTAATTTAAGTAGGTGTACGTTTTACTGCTGAGTGGCACACCCCTCGGTATTTTGCTAAAACCATTAATGGGGTCTTAAAGTAACTATACAAGGTGATTCATTAACAATGGGAAAGTCGAAAGCCGTAGATACTACACGTGAAATGGTGACGATTAGCGCAAACATGCCTTAACCGAAAGTTAATAGTTTCGGAAATACAGGGTGTTGAAAGTTAAAATTTTAAATCGTTTTTTTGCGATTATTTTGAAAATATCTAGGAACTTGAAAATTTGTGAAACTATATTTTTTTAGGCGACGAATAAGATGCGTGTTGTAATTTCAGCATTGCTCATAGAGGGCGCCACTTACTACCAATTTTACCGAAAATTTAGTTAATAACTTTTTACCCTGTATATTTAACATGAAACTTGATTCAAAACCTGAAAGAGCTAACATTTTCCAATTATGTACTCTTGTTTCATTTCGGTATCTCGATCCGTTTTCGAGAAAATATCTGACGAAGATCTCTTTTTAGTAGTTGTTTTTTACATGTTGAATTTGTCAAGGGTGATGATAGAACAAAAATTCAAGATAATTTTGAATGATTGCATTATTTAACACTTTCAATAGGTGTACGTGTTTTTGTAATAGTTAGGTATATTTAGACATTTCATTTTTAGTTTTTATTTTGGACTAAGTATCTGACCCTATAGGCGTTGTCCTATCCAATTTCAATAAATCTCTAAAAATGAGAAAAAAAACGTATTTCCGAGTGATGTGATTGTATCTATTTATGATTGTAGCCATGAATATTCAATTTGAGGAGTAGTTACATTCAGATTCAGAAGTAAGTATGGGAAGTATGGACAATGTTACATGCGTTAGGCTTAGGAGTTTTCTCTAGATCTTTCAGATTTTTCTTTCAATTGGAAACGTTTAATTGAGTTATTTCCATCTCGGGAGAATAACGAACAAAACAAAAAAAAAAGAATCAACCAAATATGTCATTCATATCGTCAGTTATGATCGAGAGTGCATAAAAAAATTGTGATTTTTACATTGTTTCCGAATTATCCGGCTTTCGTTTGTAATTGTCCCGAACATTTTTTCCCTAAAAACTTGTCCAGGTCCATAACGAACAAAACAAAAAAAGAATTACGCATATCCATCGTTCGAATCGTAAGTTATGGTCTTGAGTCCACACAAAAATCCTATAGAAAAGGGCACTTTCAGTTTTTCCCGAATTTTCCAATTTAGATTTAGATATGTAGATCAGAAATCAATAAAGATATCAGAAATACTTATTGAAAAACATTGTTTCAATTTATTCGATAATATTTTTTAGAAGAAATGTTTGAATTGGCTTAGTTCCTATCTACCTTTAAAATAGAGTAGGTATTAAAAAAGGTAATTAACCAAAAATGCATTTTTGTATCTAGCTACTTATACCTATTTAAATTTAATTTCTCGTGAAGATAATGTCAGGTGTAGGCCTACAGGTTGCTGGAACTTAGTATTAAGAAAAGGTTAAGCTTGTGAAGGCTGTTTATGAACTACATGTTAATTCTAGGTAGCTATTACATTACAATCTGATTTGAAGAAAAAATTGTGTACCAAATAGAGAAATTTAAACAGTTTTAGAGGCAAGTAGGCACTATAGGTACATGGAAACATCTCAAGGAGTTATAAGAAGTGATCGAATTTTCAAAATATCCAGTGTCGTCGAAATTTCTGACGCTCAGGGAGAGTTAATTCCCGTAATTCCGCCACTGGTACACGTATCCGAATCCAGAAACAATTTAATTTTTTAACACCTTGAATCTCGAAAACTTTCAATTTGTAGTCTAGAGTACACAAAACATTTTTGGTTTAAAATTACTCAAAGAATCGTCCTTTAACGTTCGTCGACGTACTTAATTAACACCCCCGTATAATCTAAAGAACGCACTGGCTTACCTATAAGGCGACGGAGGGTTAGCAGCCAACTCCAACTTCCTGTAGGACTCCTCGATGGGACTCAGAATGTCCGTGACGCTGAAGGGCGTGGAGTGGTGGTGGAGCTGCTGCAGATGGCTTAACACTTGAGGACCTCCTTGGTGGTGCTTGGGGCTGAGGCTCATAGCAAGCTCGACGCCATTGAGCTCGGGCAGTAGCCCGTGCAGGTCCCCTCGATCCGACACCACGGGGCCTTCCCCGTAGTTGCCACCTGCCGACATGGACTCCAGGACCACGAAAGGACCGCGCCGCTCCCGCAAAAACACCGGTTCAGTTCATCGGGTCATCGGATCACGCGTATGCACCAGTCAAAAACCCTCGCGGGTGAACTGCAACGGCCCGACGCGTTCTTCGGCGCGGAGCCCACTCGATCCGATATCCGAATTCAATAAACAAACTGACTAACTATATAAATAAATCAGTGATCGAGCTATAGCACTCTTGATGTAAGACTCTTTAACTCGAAGTGTGCTTAACTCGCCTAAGCGTACTCTTAGAGTGTACTCCAAGTGTACATGGCACTTCTGCCGCGGCCAGGGTGCATTCTGGGTACTCGAGCCGGAACGGGGGCGTGTCCGCCCCGATCCGGGCCAATGGGGATGCCAGGCGGCCGCGTGGGCGGGTCCCACTCAAGCCGCGCTCTCGTCAGGGATATTCCGTCTTAGACCAGAGCTATGTAGAGGCGGTTTTCTCCAGTGTGGTTGTGGGAACACGGCCTTATTGAGGTGAGCACTTAGCATGCTTAATCTCGGCCTAACTAAAGTTCATCCCATCGACCTATTGTGGAAACACTTCACTCACAAGAGGGCTGTTCTCCACTGTGATATTGTATATTTATATAGTTTTATTGGGCATATTGATTTAAGGTTGGAGTACGATTTTTCCAGTCTTATGAATTTCGTTTTTAATGTATTTGTTTGTCGAGTGCTTTTAAATTATCGTCGGGGCTGCCACCATATAAGCATCTTTATATGGTGATCAACCAAAGTACCACCTTCATGCGTAACAAGGACGTGTATCCACATTTCTCTTAACATTATCTTGTTGGTATTTACCTACAAATATTTATAAATATATCTACCTCATTCTGAAAAAATATATTTTTAGTTTTTGAAGAACTGAAATTACAGTTTTCTTTCACATTTCTTTATTTGACAAAACTTAAACCAAATGTAGATAACAATTTTACAAAATCACATAATCTAATGTAGGTATATTCTAAATGGCAATTAATTACCTACTAATAAACGGCATCTTTCTTTGATATGTGATTGAAGACTAAAGGCAATTCCCTGATATTTAAAAATAAATAAAAGAAAAAACCTATAAGCTTATTTTGTGCCAAAACCAGTGGCGAATTCCTCTCCCACCCACGCGGTGTGGTCATATGTCCAAATCACAGACCAATTAGACTGAAAGATAGGGTTATTACGGTGAAGGCAGTTGGTAGCCTGGCAGAAGCCCGGCGGTCAATCGAGTTTGGCTAGATACCTATATGGTGGCATCTTGACGTGTACCTACCTACTTACGCATCGCTATGATTTCAATAATCATTTGTTTTATCATGAACATTGAATAAACAGAAGTGAACAATTTGGTGAAGACAGCCGAAAAGTTTCCTTCTTTAAGTAAGTAAAAGAAAGCAATATACAAGCTGTTTACTATAAGAGGGCACTCCTATGGATCTCGCTTAATATACGACGCACGTCAAAAATCTTTAAATGTTTCTTTTGCATTTTTTGAGGCCTTGATGCTCGTAAAAACAAATTTGAGGCCAATCCTTGGCCAACTTTGTGAGTAATCATAAAAAAACCGGAAAGTACCGAAAGTTTAGGGTCGTCTAACTTTTTTATTTTAAGAAATAGAGAAAAACTTATTTTAATAAAATTTTATGCCAAAATTGATATCTGAAAATGAATTTTTTTTAAATAAGTTTTCTCTATCTCTTATAAAAGTTAGACGGCCCTAAACATTCCGTACTTTTCCGGTTTTTTTATGATTTACTTACTCATAAAGTTGGCTATGGATCTCAAATTTGTTTTTACAAGCATCAAGACCTCAAAAAATACAACAAAAAACATATAAAGATTTTTGAAGGGCATCGCGAAGCGAGATATACAGGGTGATTCAAAAAACCGCTGACAAACTTCTAGGGTAGATAATAAACAAATAATTAAGACGAAAAGTTTTAATAAACATAGGGTCGCAAATGCCTCCTTAGCGAGATACAGGGCGTCAAAGTTTCTGTAAAATTAAACATTGTCTGCAATAATTCCAAAATGCCTGAACATTTCTATTTCAAATTTGCTATGCGTAGTTAGCACCTTAAGACCAATGTTTGATGTACTGCTCAAAATTTTATGAGCAGCAGTGTCGTAGAGACGGGGTCAACGTGACCCTTTTTTAAAAATATTTTCTACGCCACTGCTAATTTTGTCAAAAGGGCACTATTTTCGTGTAAAGTGTTCAATTGTCTATCGAATTGGTCTCTTGCAAAATTTGGATTAAAGCAACCATTTTTAAGAGAAACACCTTTGTAGAAAATTTGTAAATCCAATTTTATTTTCATTCATTTTAGTTTCGCATAGTAGGCTTGTGCTATTCAAAATAAAATTAAACATCGCCTGTCACTAATGTCAATGTGTACAAGTGAGTTAAGTAAACTAGATTATAAGCTTCTTTTTGTCATTTTTACGCTTTAATTTTACGGAATCTTTGACGCCCTGTATCTCGTTAAGGAGGCATTTGCGACGCTATGTTTATTAAGACATTTCGTATTAATTTTTCATGTATTACTTACCCTAGAAGTCTGTCAGCGGTTTTTTGAATCACCCTGTATAGGAGTGGCCCTCTTATAGCAGACAGTCTGTATAAAACGTAAACTTCAGCAATTTTTCGTTTGACGTCACGAAATTCCAGCCTTAGCTTTATAAGTTTGTTCGCCATCATAGTGAAATGAATAAATTTGTACAGGACATAGCTAATACGATGCGAAACATCGTCTTAATGTTAAAAATATTGTCACCGCCGTTCTTGGTGGTGAAAATTCGAAATATTTGGAATTTTTCAAATTTCGTGGCTGAAAACATATTACATACATGCCTATTGCTGGTGAAAATTCGAAATATTTTAAATTATTCAGTTTTCTTGGCTGAAAACATACATAGGTATTGCATTGTCGAAACCAAGAGAGTTGCGCGAACAGAATTTGGACAGGACATAGCTAATACAATGCGAAACATCGCCTTATTGTTAAAAATGTTGTCACCGCCGTTCTTGGTGGTGAAAATTCGAAATATTTAGAATTATTCAATTTTCGTGGCTAAAACGACGCCAAATCGACCACTTTTAACTCGACCATCCCGTTGGAACGTACATTCAACGGAAAAACAGATTGAGTACAAAAAATTTGGATTCCTTCGAACACGATCACTCATTTCTTCACAGAACTGCAAGCGGCGATCAGGGTTGCCTTCATTAATTTCTCGTACCAAATTAATTTTGTATGGGTGATACCTACTTACGAATTTTTAAAATTCGGCGGCAACTAGGTAGGAATTTCTTCATGAAGTACTCGGAAGTTTCCCGAGACTCAAATTTGGTTCCATTGCGATGTGATCCAGGACAACTACCTGATTACCCTTACTACGTAGTTACGACCTGTTCGCGTTGATGCTTTCTGTCTGCAACCGAACCAGTTTCCGAAAATGTATGCACTAAATCGATCGATGACGATCATTAAAAATCTGTGCTGCCTGCCGTGCACAGTCATTATTTTTGTACAAGACAACACGAGCCAATATTATCTCGTTGAAAGTAAAACGGGTAGAAAAATTGAACTTATAGAATATGAAGTTTTTGTATTGACAGATAAAAGAAAAATCAAAACAATTTTTTTATCGAGAAATTGTTGAAGAGTGCTGTCAGATAACGCCTGATATGGTTCGAAATGTTCATTCGGAAGTGGAGCAAAGGTTTTATTATTGTATGGAAGCGCGGGGTAACCAATTTGAACACTTAATAAAACAACAATCTTTCATTGATACTTTGTCTTGTTATTTAAGTTTAAGGGTATTTTGCTCCTCTGCCTAAGGGGTATCTTCCAAGACACCAAAACTTACGCCATCATGTGTCCCCTTTGAAAAGAAAGTCGACGTATCTCGGGTTTCTTTTGTTTTATTTTAATTCCGATATTTTCAGGTGGGAAGTTTTAATTGGAACGCCCTATAAGTAGGTAGATATTCCAAAACTAATCAAATTCGAAAAAATCTGCCCCATTCATTCCACCTCTCTGATCCATTTACAGATTCCGGTGAATAGTAAATCCAAACAAATTCCCCACGCCTCATTAGGCCAACCTGTAAACGAAAGATAATCTGATGAAAGGAAGTAAGTTTGACTGGCGATGTAATGCTCACACATACATCCCTATGCAGTAAACGTCATGGGCTGCTTCAATAGAAGCTAGTTCAAGCGGAAAGGGAGATTCGTATGAACGGGCTCTCTGTCACTGTAATGACGGGTTCAGTTCTAGCCCCGCTCGGCACAATGCTACCTGATTGCATCTAATGGCCCTTAATTGCAGGGTAGGTTAGGTGCGCCTGTGAATGGAAATCTTTCGAGTACCGTTTCGACGAGGATCTGAATTTTTCATACTTGCCAGTTATTATGCAAGATTTACATGTAGAAAGCATGTCATGTAGGTATGTACGAGGATTCTCATCATCTCACCTAGATATATTCTTAATTTTGGACATAGAGAAAAAAGTTTGTATTAATAGTTCTTGTATTTCTTTTGAAGGCAAAACTTGGTTTTCCTAAATGGAACACCCCGTATATTTAATCGAGAACTGTTGTAGAATGTTATCCTCTATCTATCCATATACTTCTCTATGCCTATCTTTCTCTTAATTTTTGTGTTATTGTCGGTTTTTGTGATATAACGAGCGTTCAAATAAAAACGTGGTCAAGTTGGTTCTGAAAATTTGGACGTAGG
>NW_019419944.1:0-7391 GCF_000390285.2 Anoplophora glabripennis
TGGTTAAAATTGAGGTACTTTGGGATTTATTTAAATTATTCTTCTGAGCAAAAAAGAAATTTGCAGAAGAAAAGTGCTATATGAGAACAACGGGCGGTGGTCCCCCTATGGATGTGAAATGGACAGAAACCGAAAACAGCATAAAAGAAATTTTAGGCAGTAGGATGGAAAGTTTTCCATCAGAATTTGATTATGATTGTAGCAGTAAGTAGTAATTATTCATAAAAAAATCAGTACCAATGCCTATGTCTTAATTTATAGCTATATTTATAGACGATGCAACCCAGAATAACACAGGGAATGAACCAGCTACGTATTTTAATGGTAATAATGTATTTTGATTATCTAGTACTGTTATACCATTTACATTTATGTGTTACTTACTTTTAGGTGATGATTCACAAATTTCAATGAGTCTTGAAAATCCTATAATAACTGTAGTGGATCACGGTGATTATAAAAGTGTAGGTATTATAATTATTGTGTTATCTAAATAGTATGTTTCATTTTTAGACTATGTAATAGACACTTCTGGAGCTGAAAATGGAAATATGTCTCATTCTCGTTCATCTGGAGTCGAGTCTAAAATAGATGAATCTGAATGTGGTAAAGACTTCCTCACAAAGTAATTAAAAAAGTTCATGTTTTATAAAATTAAATTGTAGGTGTGGCTGAGCAAAACTGGGGAAAATACACACCCACAATGTTGCGATCGAAGGCACACCTAATTTTAGAGGTATTTTTGAGTTATAGTTTTTAATATTTCTTTAAAAATATTTTTCTTCACAGATACTTCAAAACATAAAGGTACTGAAGATATCACTAAAAAAATTAGTCAATGGACAGATGCAAAATGTGCCATTGAAAGTTCTAAAGACAAGCAAAATGAAGCAGAACATGCATTAAAGTTAGAACAAATGCAAGAAAAACACAATTTCGAAATCGCTTTATTAAAGGAAGAGTCCAGGAAAAAAATGGAAATGTTAGAAGCTGAACATAAAATTCACTTGGAAATTTCACTCTTACAAAAAGCAAAACTGCAAAATAATTAATTATATTTGAATGTTTCATTTGTTAGTTTTCTAAATAAATTATTATCGTGTAAGAAGTATTTTCTTTAGCAAATTTGAATAAAGTTGAAGTTTGTATTTAAATGTTGTTATTTTCATGTAAATAATACAGTTCAAAGAATTAAAACATGTATATATTTATTTTATTACATTACAACTACAATACATTAATAGTGTTTTTTACTTTAAATAGAACATAACATCTTCATCTATTGCCTCAATTCATTAAAATAATTAATAAATTGATGCCTAATCAAGTTATTTACATTAACTGCCCCAATTTCTATAATATTTTCATTTGGAACATTGTCTGCAATATCAATTGCAACTTGTTCTTCTTCATTAGGTGGAGGCATTGGATCCTTAAATAAAAGTGTAATATTATGCAAAACTGCTGTAGCAACTACAACTGCTTCCACTTTCGTTGGCTTCAGACGTATTCCAAACGCTAATATAGGAAATCTTCGCTTCCATACCCCAAAACACCTTTCAGTAGGGATCTAATTTGTGCCTCATTGTACAAATTTTCTGCAGGCAACTGAGGATTTAGAAGAGGCGTTAAAAGATATGGTCGTACAGCATATCCACTGTCTCCCACTAACACATATCCATTGAATCTATTAGTTTCAAAATCTGCCCTCACATTTGAATTATTAAAAATGGTAGAATCATGTGCAGACCCTGGCCATCTGCACACTATGTTGATTATTTTTCCATTAGCATCACAAATTACTTGGACATTATAAGAAAAAAAGTTGTTCCGGTTTCTAAAATTTTCTGGTTCTTGGCCTCCGGGTGATGAAATTTTCACATGCGTATAGTCTAATGCACCGATACACTTTGGAAAACGACTTGTTATAAAATTTTTGGCTCGCTATTTGCATGTCTTCTTCAGTTTGTGGCATTTTAATGAAAGTTGTATTCAGTCTTGCAATTGCACGGCACACTTTGTCTACAATTCTACTCGCTGTTGACTTGTCTACTCCTATAAAATCAGCATTAACTTGTAAAAATGCTCCTGCAGCAAGAATACGTAATGTTAGAAGAACCATTTCTTCTGCACTTACTGCATGATTTCTGAAATATAGATTTATATTTCATTAGATACTTACTAGCAAAGCAATTGTAATTATAATTATATATTACCTGTCTGTATGTGATGAAATTTGATTTTCAATATTTTCTATAATAAATCGAACTGCATTCTTTGATAGTCGAAATCTCTTTATAAATTCGTTCTCATTCCATATCTCAAAATGATTTTGTCTATTTCTATAAGTTTTTGGTGCCCTTGGATGTGCAATTATATTAACGAGTTGAAGAAAATCTTCTTCATCACTTAATATTTCGAGTAATTCTTCCATTTTTTTTTTGTTGAGTTTTTACGAAAAAATACAAGTTTATTCAATTTGTTTCTGTTAGTTGAACACCAACTAACTTAACACCTAACCTACAAAACGATAAAAATAACGAATTTGATTTAAACCAATGCTGAGCCTAGGGCAAACGGAAGCTCTGTTTAACATGGAGTTGAGCTTTGCTTAAATAGAAAGCTTTGTATGTACAACTGGAAATGACAGTTCATCACAAGCTCAACGGTGAGCCCTCATTTGAGCTCTATTGTACAACCGGCCCTTAAACATATAAAAAGTTTCGATACACATATCTAAATTTCTTTTGTTTTCGTGATACAGTGTTAAAGAAATGTTGATATGAAATATAGATTTTTTTTACTTGCGATCAAGTGGACTGACAATTTGTACATAATATCCTCTACAGGTTGCCAACCAGTGGTAAAGTTAGAGGGTTAAATAAGTACAGTTTTATATGTTTTGAGATCCTCTATCATGTAGTGCAATGCATTGTACTTTTTTCAATGTCACCCTGTATAGAGGGTGTTCCAAACCTCTGGAAAAGTAGAATTCTGATATTACTATTTAAAATATCAAAAACACTTTTCAACATCATATGTTATTAAATTATTTCTCTATATATTTCAAAATAATTTCAAATATTGAAGTGTTTTTCGATGCCTAAATAGTTCTACAGGGTGATTCATTAACAATGGGAAAATCGAAAGCTGAAGATACTACACGTAAAATGGTGACCACTGGCGCAAACATGCCTTATCCGAAAGTTGATAGTTTCGGAAATAGAGGGTGTTGAAAGTTCAAATTTTAAATCGTTTTTTTGCAATTATTCTGAAAAGATGTAGGTTAGGAACTTGAAAATTTGTGAAACTATATTTTTTTAGGGGACGATTAAGATGCATATTTTAATTTCGGCATTACTCATAGAGGGTGCCACTTACGACCAATTTTACGGAAAATTTAGTTAATAATATTTTACCCTGTATGTCTAACATAAAATTTGATTCAAAACCTGAGAGAGCAATCATTTTTCTATTAATTATGTATTCTTGTTTCATTTCGGTATCTCGTTCCGTTTTCGAGAAAAACCGATTTAACGAACACTATGTTCTTATAATACGAGAAATTAAAAGCGAAACAAACCAAATGTTTCTTCGTGTTATTACAACAATTAACAATAAAACAAATAAAATACGTAATTATGATTTAATGTAATTATTCGGAGAATCCACCGTTGACACTGATACACTTTACACGTTTTTTGAAAGATCTTCGAGTTTGAAACAACATATTGGGATTGCGTCTGACTTCGTTGGCAGCGATTTGTATTCTTTGCCACAACTCTTCACACGAGCCAGTAGCAAAAATGCTTACATGACTAATCCAGCGATTTGGAAAAACTGCATCTAAATATGCACGCACTTTCCAAGAAAAATGCGGTGGAGCTCCGTCGTGCATGAACCAAATGTCTCTTCTTAAATAAAGTGGGACTTATTCAAGCCGTGGAAGCATTTTTGCTTGGCCACCCAGAAGTCTGGACTTTAATCGTCTTCATTTTTCTATTTATTCTCGAATGAAAGGTATAGTTTACAAAGAAGCTATTGGTTCGTGTGAAGAGTTGTGACAAAGAATATAAATCGCTGCCACCGAAGTCAGACGCAATCCCAATATGTTGTTTCAAACTTGAAGATCTCTCAGGAAACGTTGTGTAAAGTGTGTAAATGTTAACGGTGGATTCTTCGAACACTGACTTTAAATCATTATTACGAATTTCATTTCTTTTATTGTTAATTGTTGTAATAACAATAAGAAAAATTTGGTTTGTTTCGCTTTTAATTTCTCGTATTATCAAAACAGTGTTTGTTAAATCGATTTTTCTCGAAAACGGATTGAGATACCAAAATGAAACTAGAATACATAATTAATGGAAAATTAATTGCTCCTTCAGGTTTTGAATCAAATTTCATGTTAGACATACAGGGTAAAAAGTTAACTAAATTTTCAGTAAAATTGGTCATAAGTGTCGCCCTCTATGAGTAACGCTGATATTGCAACATGCATCTTATTCGCCGCTTAAAAAAATAGTTTCACAAATTTTCAAGATCCTAACCTAGATATTTTCAGAATAATAGCAAAAAAACTATTTAAAATTTGAACTTTCAACACCCTATATTTCCAAAACTATCAACTTTCGAATAAGGCATGTTTGCGCCAATGGTCACCATTTCACGTGTAGTATCTTCAGATTTCGATTTTCCCATTGTTAATGAATCACCCTGTATAAAAATTCTAGCTCTCCAGAGGTTTGGAACATTCTGTATCCACTTATATCTATAAATTTTTATTCTGTATAACTTCAGTTAATTTATTTAGACTTGTCACAACTTCACCTAATCGTAGGTCTATTACATTTTTTATTTCTTGTAAAATTGTAATAGTTTCTAAATATGTGTTTTCTGTTGAATTTCGTTTTCTTTTTGAATCGCGCTTTGTGTAATTATGCTCCTCGCAATTAATGTGACTAGTAGATGCAACTGACTTGAACGTTGGTGGGAGTGGAGGGACAATATCATCTGTCTACAAAAATATTTTACTATATTAATTTTTCTGATCATACAATTTTGTTATTTTCTTTACCAATAATTTTCTTCCTCTTCTGCTTCTACATCTGTGGTCTCCGCTGTCTAAAATTTAAACAAATTTAGTATACTAATTGAAGTTAAATCACTATACATATCACATATTATTGCCATATTTATTTAGAATGTGACATTCGTTTTTTGTAAAAAAAAAAAAACTATTAATTATGTTCTACATACTGAACTATATTGCTGGTTAAGGGCTGGTTCCATAATAAAAATAAAGTCGACATTAAGATTAAAGGATGTTTCAAGTTATTGTAACAATCTGTTTCCAAGGTATATAGCAACTTTAGTTTTTACAGGTCTGTTTAAAATCATTATGAAACTGGGCCTAAATGTACTTATTTAAGGTTCACCCTGTATACATAATACATTATATATTTTAAACACATACCTCAATTTGTGTCAAGACTAGCTGAGGAGTTGTAGTGTTTTTAACTGTAAAACCTACTTCAGGACAGCCAACACCTAACACCTTTATGGAAACTCGTACCTAATAATTGTAGGGCTCTTGTTTCAAATTGATTAAGTTGTCGTGTCTCCTAATCCTCCACCGGTAAGAGCTTGCTCTCTTTGTAATTTACTAGCTTTTTTTTTCAATAAGCATTTGAAATCTATCCTGTAATTAAAATAATATTGTATTTACATATTATGTATTTTCAATAACAATAATAAATTTAATAAAAGATATAGAATAAAGTATTAGTACACAAGCAATGTCTAAATACATAATCTTCTTGGCTTACTCGTATTACTTACTTCTTACTTACCTTTTTCCATTTATCTACAGATCTCTCTCCACAACCAAGTGCATTTAATCTTATCGTTAAATCATTCCACGTTTCTGTTTTCATCTCTGCCTTGAATACCTTTGAAATTCCCTGTTGCCATCGAAGGATACATTTCAAAATAATTAAACATAACTTCCCAGTGGACGTCTCTCAATTTGAATGCCATTATAATCATACAAAAATTTTCCGAGTCTTTTTAATTGTTATTTAACTTTTCTGTATGACTACTAGGTTACATCAAAAACCTTTTGAGTTTTGACCACATACTTCTATCCTATACTGATCATTACCTATAGTTTCAATGGATGACCTTGTTTCCAAAAAGTGGGGACGAGACGTACTCCGTGTGTTTTGCGCATGCTCCATAATTAGGCGCGGTTGCATTTAATTTTAAAAGACTGTCACGGCATGCTCTGTACTATAGCCGATTTGTATACATATGAGATATTAAATCTATTTTCATTGAGTTCACTTCAATTTCTAAATGTTTACTTTTCTACCATTTTCTTATATGAGTCCTCTATCGATAGGCTCCTTATCTAACACATTATTTTACTATTTATTTTTTACTATTTATTAATTTCAATAAATAACGTAAGTATCTGCATAACCTATTTAATATTTTGCAGGCTCAAATAAAATAAAANTCTCTCCACAACCAAGTGCATTTAATCTTATCGTTAAATCATTCCACGTTTCTGTTTTCATCTCTGCCTTGAATACCTTTGAAATTCCCTGTTGCCATCGAAGGATACATTTCAAAATAATTAAACATAACTTCCCAGTGGACGTCTCTCAATTTGAATGCCATTATAATCATACAAAAATTTTCCGAGTCTTTTTAATTGTTATTTAACTTTTCTGTATGACTACTAGGTTACATCAAAAACCCTTTTGAGTTTTGACATGCATTATGCATTACCATACCACATATCAACAAAGAATATAACAGAACAATGTTGAAGGGGTGGAAGTAAGAGTAATAACCTGATAATAGACAAAGATAAAATATAATTCGATAACATCTTTGTAATCGTACTATTCGAGTCGTATTGAAACGATAATTCGACTCGATATTTTGCTTCAGAATCATTAAGATTGGTCGATTCGAGTCGAATCGAGCAATAGAATCCCAGAATGTTTGATTGTGAATTGGTGCACGTTGCTATTTTGGCTAAGCGATTTATACGTTTGTTGCACAATATATTACAATCTGTGGATTGTGAATCGTGTATATGTTTTTGCGCAGTGGCGGCGCGTGAACATTGATTGAATGTGTTCTGTTTAGGGTTTGTTACATTTGTTGAATTGAATTTCTGAATATTAAGTGCCCGGAGTCTGTAAATGGCACCGCAGGCGAAAAATTTTATAATTTTCAAGGTCACGCGTTTTCCTGGCGCTTCTTAATTTCAAGGAACAATGTATTTATAAAAAAAATATAGATTTTCACAAGAATGATTTTTGAAATTGATACCTTTTTGAAATATCTATTTACGAATTACCTACTGATGGTATAAA
>NW_019419945.1:0-7357 GCF_000390285.2 Anoplophora glabripennis
TACAGCGGCTTTAAGTGGAATTAGGTTGCAGAAAAGTAGACAGTCATTATCAGGACAAGCGCACATTGAATCATTTTTACAAATTTCATCATAATTTTTACTTTTAAATCACAGAAGTTTACGAAATACTGCTTATAAACTGTATTGCAGTTCTTCTTTTAATTTTCGATTTAGTGGTTCATCAATTATCTCTTCTGTCATTATTACCAGACTGCCAAGGCCTCACGGTCCGTTAAAGAGACGGACGCTGCATAAGTCAATCAGCCAATAAAAAACAAATACGTCACGAAATACCTCAGTTTATCTTCGTTCAACTGTCGTCTCTTTCTAACTCATTGCATTTTCCATAAGAAAATAAGAGGCAAATTTAAAATTGTCACTTTTCTTGTACCACGCTCCTTTTAACATAAAATAATAAATTTAATCAGTTATCCAAGTCAAGGTTTTAGTGGGATAAAGATCAATAAATAAAAGAACACTATATTTTAAATCATTGCCAACGTTTCGGTGTTATTTTACACCATCCTCAGGGCTCTAAAATACAAACAATGTTTTTAATAAAATTCGTTAAGGTATTAAAATAAAATATATGTCGGAGATGTCTTTCTCACGGACCGAGTCCTTCAGACTCTGGGAATTTCAAATACTTTACTATAGACTTTTTATAGCTTGTACCTAGATAAATAAAAATAGTTATTTACTACTTAAGCTGTTTATTTTTTTCGCCAGTTTTATGATGGCAAGCTTGGGTTCGGGGAGATCTAAGGGTCACTCAACGTAGCCGCGGTCAAGGAATATATGGCATTCACCTTATAATTACTTTATAAGGGAATCCCTAGGAGATAAAGAATTTGATTGGTTCCTTTAAGAATAATTTTGACCTGACGAGTAAAGGGAAGTATCCGGGGAGATACTGAGAGCAGTTCCACTTGGGCATTTGAAGACGGAAGGACACTGCTATTCTGTCGACCGCGGATTCGTTATCGAGCCTCTGGTTGTTATCATAAACATCTCGAGTACATACGGTGTTCCTTATTATTTTGTGATGATGAGTGAAACGAACGGTGATGCTACTGCCCAACTTAGGTCTACGACTCCGACATCAGAAGTGGGATCTGGATCGTCTACGGGACTTTTCTCTGATCAATTCAGGCTTTTGCTAGAAATGCAAAATCGAAATCTTGTGGAGTTAATGAAAGCAGTGACTAAACCATCCTCAGTGAGTCGAAGTGTTTCGCTACCTAAGTTCTGTCCGGAAAATTCAAGTGCGGATCCCACCGCTTGGTGCTCAACGGTGGACATGTGTTTAACGGAACGACCCTTGGAAGGCAGTGCCCTTATTATCGCACTTAGTGAGGCTCTTCAAGGAACCGCGTCTTCCTGGCTATCTCAGGTGTGTTATTCTGGAATGACTTGGGCTGAATTTAAGGACCTTTTTTTGGCAAGATTTGGCGGTGTTGAAACATCGGCAGCAACTTTAATTAATTTGCAAAATAGTCGTCCTAAGGACGGTGAGTGTTTAGCTTCGTANCACGATCGGTCACCATTTTTGACGTTTGGTTACATAATTAACCTAAAATTTGTGTTAATTTTATTACAGATATCTATTAATATCCATAAACTCTAATAAAATGAAGAGGGGAAGTGAATATATAAACAATTTAGACCTATCGTAATATTCTCTTGGCTCCAAAATAAAAAGTTTATATGATGTTATTGTATCTGCTTTTGTCTTTAGTTAAATTTCAAATAACTTACCAAAGTACTTTATAATAGGCTGCAACATAATTTATTTTTGTACTTACCAACTAGTTTTACAGTTGATGTTCCGAATTAAAAAATTCCAAAGTTTTTACAAGTAAACTATACAGTTTTTAGCTTTGAAAGAGTTTCTTTCGGTGTTCGGAGTTAAATAGATAATGGAGGAATAAAAGGAAAAGAAGAAGAGGAAAAGTTAATCGCACAGAACTTTTGACATAACATTTAATTTTAAGAAAAATTGTCAAGTTTACAAAAATATTAAATCACATTTCGATAGATACTTCAAATTTCCAATCGCTTTTCTAACAATCACATCAATTTGTTATACAACAATAACAATAAATTTGGTCCTTTTGAAGTGAATACAATCAGTTGAACTAGAACTTTAACATTTAACCTGTTTTCTTTAAGTATTTTTCTTGATGATAAACTTAATAGCTCTGCTTGAAGATCGCGTTCAAAGTTTGAGTCTTCAAAATGTGTATTACAAATATGTCCAGTTATATGATTAAACAAATCGTATTTTGCACGATTCCATCCATATCTTTCTAAGTTTTTAACCTTAGGAAACACATTAAATAAAGTTTTTAAATTTTCTTGTTTAGTACTATCAAAAATTATTATTGCAAATTGCAACACTACACCTCACTTCTGGCATTTTTACGTGGTAAATTAATGGTTTATATTAAACACTACACCATAAACTTAAAAACTATTATCAATAACTAACTAATTACTGCAAAATACCCAAACAACTATGAAAGGTTTACTTAAATACTTGGAAAAATGCAAAATTACTAGTGAAGTCGCATGTAAACAAACATGAATCCTAATATAGGTTAGAAATTTTGTGACGTAGTATGAGATAAGCCACGCCCATAATTTCTGTCTATTACTCGACCGTCTTTTTTACGGACCGTGCCAAGGCCTCACATCAGGCGTGCTCTTATTTAGTCAGTACCAGTGGTATTAAGAGTCTAATTATGATTAGATTAATTTAATAACTATTACAAGATTAATCCTATATACCTGTATGTTGTATCGGGGATTTTTTCAGACATGAATTCCTATTACCACAGACAAAACTACTGGTGTAGTAGACCTCAACTTTCGCTTAGTTTCTTTATACATATTTTTTTACTTCACTGTGCTTTCAAAATCAAAATTGATTACTATTTATGTTTATTTATTTGTACACTTTCAGTCTTTGTCTATGCTGATTTTATTACTCTGTTTCCTTCATTTGCTTCTTTTTTATCCCATACCTCACTTTTTCATTTTTATTATAGTTTTTCTAGACTGATTTTCATGAACACGAGTCCGCAGTATAATCAATTGTTTCCTTTTTTGTTATAAAGCTGTTATATAGACTGAAATTATGGCAGATTCTGACAACTGTTCCTTACAAAACAAATGATCACAGCCACACAAAAAAAAGTGGGAGGTTCGAAAGACAAGAGCATGGTCGGTAAATCCGAATCCGGTGTCCGACTGACCCGATTAGCTCTGGTTGAAGCTCAGTTCAAGGTCAAATGTATAGAATCAATTTCCAACAAAGGAAACCTACATATCTATACGTTTTTGGGGTCGGTGAATCCGAATCCTGTGTCCGTTTGACCCGATCAGGTCTGTGTTAAGGTCAGATCAAGGTCAAATGTAGGGAATCAATTGCCAACAAAGTAAATCTACACATTTATACGTTTTTGGGATCGCTGAATCCAAATTCGAGGTCCGTTTAACCCGATTAGCTTTGGTTGAAGGTCAGTTCAAGGTCAGATGTAGGGAATCAATTGCCAACAAAGTAAACCTACACATCTATATGTTTTTGGGGTCGCTGAATCCGAATTTGGGGCCCGTTTGACTCGATTAGCTCTGGTTTTGAAAGTTTCTGACAAGTTCAGTGGATTTTTGCACAAAATTCTTGTTAAAATCAAATTCAACTCTATGTCCTTAAATAGTGGTCGTATGCTGTTGCTAGTTTCTGGCTAAGCATATCCAATTAATACCTTTTTTTATACAAACCAACTTTGACGATATCTGTCAAAGTTTCTATTTACAGTTGCACTTTGGTTTCTCAAGAGGTGAAGTTACTGTTTTAGCTTTCAATTAGAATAGCTATATTGGACAGAATCAGGACATGTGTTACACATCATCATAATATTGTATTCCTGTATTTATTTCCAGTGACAATGTATGATGTATTTGAGTCTGTTAACGCCACTGTGTCGTCGTATGTAATTCTATTTCACGAAAAGAACGAGCTAGCGACGTCGTAGTTCATTAAACAAAACACCGTCCCGAAAAACGGCCATCTGGATACTCTCCCACCTAACAGTACCGCCGCCCGGGTGCCTGTATCACTTCGAGCGAACAGGAGACAGGCCCTGGAAACAAAAACGCGACGATTCGCGTATCAAAGAGCACCTCGTCTCGTTCAGGAGATGCGATCCATCCTCCTTATCGGCTACAATCCAATTTTGCCGAGAAACGGACAGCTTTGTCATCTCTAATCTAAGTAAGTGGCGAATGGTTCGGAAAAGTTGGCCAACTATCATGGCCGGCTATACACAGATCGAATGGATATTGCGCCATATATACGCCAGTAATGGACAGCCAATCTTCTTCCGGATTGTATGAGAACTAAGTAACAACTTGTCTGCGGAGTTTCTCGCCGTTATTGATAGAGTTCGCCTGGAGGACGACCGGGAATTTCAATGTGTCTGGCAACTTCGACCAAGCCGGGTCATTTCTCATGTTTTTGTGACGAAAATGAAATATAGATGTTTTGAGTAAAAAAATGACTGATTTATTCGCACCGCCTATATAACCACGGTCTTGAATTTGAAATGATATTAGGCAAATCTATCAATTCTCATTATATCTGCGTTGATATATTATTACTTGATTAATTCCATCGTAGTTTGGCCTTCTAGCAGCCGATTTAAAAAAGTAACTGATGATGCAATTTAGAGTGACATAATTTAAGTGCAGTTTAAAAATCGAATTATATATAACTCGACTACTTATTTGAATAAAAAAAATATTTTAGTGTTCTATTTCAAAGCACCAGAGTCGGAATATCCAAAATACACTGCAAAAAATGTAAACCTTGAAAAACGTAAAATTACGGCACGAATCATTGGCAATTCTGTTACCTATGATTCGTGCCTGAATATTACTGAGCTTATATAAATTTACAAAAAAGTTGTAAATTCACATCGTAATTTTAAATAGATCCATACATATATTACTGTGTGATTTTACATATATAATGTTACAATTTTAATAAGTACTAATTTAATTTTACCTTGTAAAACTGTAATTTTACTTTGTAAAATTGTAATTTTACTCTGTAAAATTGTAATTTTACATTGTAAAATATTAATGTTATCATGTAAAATTGTAATTCTACAACTTAAAATTGTAATTTTAATATGTAAAATTTTTGTTTTACACACTATTTTTACAATGGTGTTGTAAAACTATTTTGTGTTTTTTAGGTTCACACAGTAAAATTGTATTATTTAGGCCCGGTACTTTGAGTCTCGGTTAAAGCTGGATTAACTCATCAGACTGATTAGACTTTACATATACTGATTTATTTTATAAATCACAGTCTAATCGCTTGATTAGTTAATCAAACCTTAACCGAGACTCAAAGTACCGGGCCTTAGAGATATTTTTACACCTACATGTAGAAATGCAGTGTATTTTCACTAAATAATGCATATGGTGTAAGTTGAAAATTTTACGTAGATATAATTTAGAATAATGTAACATTTAAGTTTCATACTACAAAATTATAATACATACCTTTTTTTTACTTTTTCGTAAAGGTGTCAAACTAACTTAAATCAATTCCCATCAATGTAATTTTGTGCAGAAAAATTCAAAAGTGAGCTGTGCGCTGGCTAAACTTTTGTTATTAATTAACAGTTAATAAGTTTTAATACACACATTTCACATAAAATGTCACTAACAGCAATGCTATTGTACATAAATATTAAATAATAAAGTACTTATTGTTAACTTCAAATTTAAACTTCGTTAATAGGTATAAATTTATTAAATTCCAGTAGGATATGCTATTTAACTCCGTAGCGCTGGATTTAAGTAAAGTAAAGTAAAGTTTAAGTAAAGTAGTTCTGAAAGTTTTTGTTAAAATAATGTTTATTGTGGACAACTTTGACTATCTGTTATCCGAAATTAAATTTAATCAAAAAGCAAAAAATATAATGTAATGTAACCTCCAAGTCAGCCGAGCTAACCCAAACATATTAGAATTGGACCTCTTAAAAAAGTTATTAAGTTAGTTTAAATATTAAGAATAAGTATATCATTAAGAATGGGCAATCTCTAAACAGGAGTTACTACACACCAAAATGTGTTCTGATTTACTGAAGTAACAGAGAGTAATACCCTGTACAGATAGCGGCAAATTCAGCATCAAATTCGTAATTCTCGTGCCAAAAAACATAAAATCACCAATTTTCGAGTTGATTCTGCTGAAAATTTCAAAATTATTGAGAAATTTGAAATTAAAATTCCAACTTTGTTGTTGGTCCAGTTTAGAGATTGCCCATTCTCAATGAATGACCCTGTATATGAGTATCAAATCAATGGTTAAGAATTCTTAATATTGTTAAATTTTAACTAGCCACTTTTTGGTACACATTATCAAGTCAATAAAATCGTTAATTGTTAACAATTAAGACATTGCTTTTTTAATTAAGAGTTGCCTACAGTAATCCATATCTTTTCGAGGAAAAGAACTTTTTTCGTATAAAATAAACACGAATAAAACATAGTTTCATAACTCCTAGTCTAAACTACAAAATAAACTATTTATTTTATTGTAAAGGTATTACACTATAATCCTACAATTATGTACTAATGTTTAAGAGTAAATTTTGTAATTAGGAAAGTTATTTAATAATTTCATTATATCAGGCATGTGTATTTGCGTAGATTATTGTTATTTTAGATAGCTTCTGATTCCATCCTTGTCTGTGGAATTATTTCTTTACCATATCCAACATTCAGCTTATTATCAGTTATTATCAAAGAACTATTTCATACTATATGAATTGATTAGAATTAGCTTAATACCCTTAGAATGAAGAAAAAACCAATAATGAAATAGATGTGAGTAAAATATTGTGGAAGTAATTCATTGCTGGTCGAGGCAGAGTGGTTATTTCTCATCATATCATTAATATTTATACCTAATAATAATGTTACGACAAAGTAAACTACTTCCACACATATTTAATTAAAATTACAAATTAGTTTAAATATCTTACCATTATCTTTTTTAAGAAAGATCACTAATTATAATTATAACGCACAATATACGCACGACTCACTACTACAACTACACAGCTTGGCCTGTCTGACCAATTGCATCATTGCTAGTCTAGACTCGCTGTTGTTTCTACATTAAATCTTCTGTAAATATACTTACCCTTTAATGTAAAATCACATAACCAAATGAATTATACATTTTTATTGTAAAATTTTTTAACTGTGGTAATAGCACAGTGTAAATTTACCGAAATTGAGATTATAAAGTAAAAACACATAACTTTCTTAGTAA
>NW_019419946.1:0-4960 GCF_000390285.2 Anoplophora glabripennis
ATTTGCTCCTCGAGTGTTATAATCTGATGAGAAGCCTGTGACCAACATCTCTTCATGATTCAATGATTTGCTCTCACGATGAAACACCGCGGTAAAAGTAGTGGCAATGTCTACCCGAAAAACATTCTGCATACAATCAGGAAGCTGTTAATCCTTTTGTCGTACTTTGCTATAATATACTAGGCGGTATCTGTTTTGGTTTGGGTGAATCGTATATCGAAGGAGATTATTGGCTTTTTGGCTTTCAAATATCACTAGAAATTAAAATTTTTCTATGCGCATAAAAAACATGGGCTTAACTTTTTGCGGCAAAATATGTTAAAAAAATTCGAAAAATATTATATTTTTCTTCCTATTTAATTATGTATCTTTTGAAGAGTTGATTTTAGGCGAAAATGGAAGAGGAAAAAAATGTTTGTAATTAAATTTTTTACAAAATATGACTTGTTACGAATCGAATGAATCATGATTATTACGGTAAAAATTGAAAAAATCGCAAAAATGGCGTTAAAGAACAATCCTTTTTAGGGAATTTTTTTGGGGTATTTATATTGGGACCTTTATACTTGGCTTAAGAAAACTTCATGTTATGTAGAATCATCACACCAAATTTCATCAAAATCGGTTCTATCGATTTTGCATAATAATTTGGCAATCAAGATTTTGAAACAAATTTGCAAATTTTCAAATTTTTGCACAGCAAAAACCAAAGCCCTTAGATACTTGAAAATTTAACCACATATAGAAGGGTTCTCAAGCTTTCAAACTTTTTTTGAAAAATTCGAATTCCGTCAATTAGGAGAGCTCTGCCGCTTGCTTGAACGGCGTTCCGCAAAAAATGTATTGTGTGTAAACTATGAAACATTGGTCGAATTTTTGTACTTAGTAAGCAGAGAGCGAGGCCGCTTCGGCCTGCTCGAAATTGAATCGGCGAGTTCAAAACCGCGATGCGCTTAAACATTTTTAATATCTTTTCGATTTTTTTTTACATATTGTGCCGCCAAAAGTTATGCCCGCGTTTTTTTTTTATGCGCATAGAAAAATTTTCATTTCTAGAGATATTTGAAAGCCAAAAAGCGAAAAATCTCCTAGGATATACGATTCACCCAAATATGGCTTTTTGAAACAGATACCGTCTGGACTATAAATTAATAGACTATCAATAATTCTGCATTGCTACTCAATGAACTTTTGTAATACTGATGTAAGCAATAAACCATGGTAATAAGAACGCTATGAAGACCACAGTAATACTGAATAAATAAGCATTTGGCAAATCAAACAGACTGAAGCCACCTAGAGGACATTATCAAAAATTGTAGTGCTTTTAAATATAACTCCATTTTTTTAAATCAGTAGTTATCATAACTTTCTTTGGTGACATCTATGGAACCATGGAACGACTTCCTGACAGACAAAAATTTACAGAACACTATATACAGGCTGATTCAGAACTTATTTAAAAAAAAATTAATATACAGGGAACTCTTACANCTCAATTTTTTTAAATCAGTAGTTATCATAACTTTCTTTGGTGACATCTATGGAACCATGGAACGACTTCCTGACAGACAAAAATTTACAGAACATTATATACAGGCTGATTCAGAACTTATTAAAAAAAAAAATTAATATACAGGGAACTTTTACAAATACAGTTTTATTAAAAACAAAATCAAAAAAGGCAGTTCAAAAATGATTTAAAAGTACTCTTCTGCACGGCACTATAAACTGGTCTACTGTAAAATCTGACCTTGCATAAGGCAAAACAAGCAGTCGGCGACGGGCACTTTAAACCGGCAACCGGCAATTTAAAGAATTTCTTTCCCAAGGAAAGAAATATATAAAATTTTATAACATCTATTTTATATCAACAAATTCACTGATTTTGCCGTTATTGTTATTATTCATTAACAAAATTAATTTGACATACGTGATATTAGAACAAGTTGTTGCCAACGACTGTTCAAAATTTTGTCCACCGACGTGTAAACACGTGTCCGTTGTACCCAGTTTCTACGAACTAACACAATTGTTGTCTTGCTTCAACATAACTCAAATGCTTCACTATAACACAAATAATGTTGTCTTAAAACGACATTCACCAACTCCGAGTTGCTATACACGTAAGCCATTTTTGACACTTGAAAAATTAATGTAAACACTATCTCAAAAAAGTTAATACTAAAATAGGTATTCGGAATCGCCTGTGGCCACATGGAGAGCGAGCGCATTGCGCACAGCCCACAACACTAGAGACCACAGTAGCCCACAGATGTAAGAATTGAAAATACTACAATTTAATAATTTTTTTGTCGGAAACTATAAGGATTTTACAATTTTTTTTTTTGTCAAAAGTTGCGAATTACCCTGTCTGTACCTACAGGTTCTTTTAGACAAATCATAGCGCAAATGTAGGAACTTGTGTTAAATTTATTCAGCTAAATAGTTTTTAGTCCATGATTTCATGATTCCGTCTTCAGTAGGCTCTAGAAAAATAACATGCCGAAATGTTGAAGAAAAACTATTTTTTCTTTACCACTTTAATTCTTCAATTCAATTGTTAACAGTTCTTAATAGTTTAACAGGTACCATTTTATGTATTTTATCCCTATTACATAACTAAAAGTTTAATTAAATTAGTAACCCTTTACGTAGGTTTTGAAACGCCATGCTGTATCACTATTTTGATGGAAAAAGTCACCTTGATATATTTTCCAACTACACGAAAACTTCAATGGCAATTACACTTGATAAGGGTTAATCTTTCGTGTTATTCTGTTTTGACCTCTTTCACTAATTCCATCCCGTCCCAAGTTTTCCCATTATCTATCTGCATTTTGTATAATTCGCAAAATTAGTTCCGTTCCCACGGAAATAAAATATACAATTATTTTTTGTTACTGGCATCAAATTATTGCCACTAGATACATACTCTTGATGTACCTATGAACAATTGTGGATATTAGTTTCTAAATAAAATATAGCAATTTGCAAAGGGCGGTAAAGGCTAAGAAGTTGCTATAATACAAACTCTGCTTATTTCT
Source organism: Anoplophora glabripennis (assembly GCF_000390285.2). Taxonomy (NCBI): domain Eukaryota; kingdom Metazoa; phylum Arthropoda; class Insecta; order Coleoptera; family Cerambycidae; genus Anoplophora; species Anoplophora glabripennis. The sequence goes on from NW_019419946.1 coordinate 3,048, forward strand.
TGGCGCGCTAACTCCAACTTGTTATGTTTTTGGCGGTGTTTAAGGCAAGTAATTAACTCGTTAGTGTTACGGAGACTTATTGTATATAAACACATCCAGAGAACTGCTTGAAACTATTTGTTGGAAACGCTGCAACCAGAGTTGTGATTGCATTCTTAAACTATCAACATAAATGAAACATAATAGTTCCCCAGCATGCAGGAAAACGCTTGAACGTCCACAAGTTGCAACGACTGTATCCAGCTGCGAAAGTTTTGCTACATGTTATTACTATGTATTTCATTTTCAGGATAAGTTAGGTATTAGTTCAAAATGAATGCATTTCAAGTGTTATTTGTTGTTATATTCGTGTACTTTCAAGACAGTAATGACAATTATGGTGTGCAATAAACAAGACTTTGTTTATGTTATTCAAACATTATCTGCTAGCACAGTTCGTCGAGTTTCATCAATATTTGTCAAACAACTTAAGAGATACTTATATGGAGAAAAAAAATCGATTTTTAAATTTAACATCCTATGTCTCAAAAAATATACCCTTGCTTCATCAGGACTTTTTTGTCTAAAATGACCAAACATGATCGATTTAGCTGGAGAAATTAGTTTTTCTGGGAAACGGCTGAGAAAAATAAATTATTTTAGAAACTATTGCATTTCTGATTACTTTTACTTGAAGGTAGGGTCAAAATACATAAATTATCTTTACGACGCTAGGCGCTGCGGCGCTTCAAAAATTTTTTTTCCAGCAACATACATTTTTTAATATGCCACGATAAAGATTTCTTAATTTTGAATATTTTTCCTATATAACATTTTTTTATGTTCCCATTATTTAAAAAGTTGTGTCGATTCCCAAATCGTACTCTGTTAATAAGACACCGTCATAAAACTATATAAACTTATAGACCAAGCAAATTAAATTTTTACTCGAAAAAAGTCTATCCGCGGGATTATTTAAAATTGTCTAAAGGAACATAATACAAGACATCTCTCATCTCGTGAGTCAAAAACTTTTATTAGCTAACTTTTCTATTTAAACAAATAAGTGAGGAAAACACTTTGCAGGGAAAACCATCAATTTTAGCGAAAAGTGACTCACAGACGGCTTGTAGGAGGGAGTAAATTTATCTACAAAATGAGACTTGTTAAATTAAAATCGGTTAATAAACAAAAAAGCTATTGCAAAAAAACATGCAAAAAAAAAACAAGAAAAGTGCCCATTTTTAAATTTGTTTATAACTATCACATTTATTGTTAAAATTTTATAAAACTTATGACAAGTTGAGGGTTTTGTCATACTTCAAAAGTGTGCTAAAAGTGGGCGCTGTAGGTGTAATGGTTCTATTTGTTTATAATATAACGGAGCCTCCAAAAGTTATGAACTTTAAGCCTTTGTACAGACGTTAATTTTCAAACAAACATGATTCTGAAAGCGTCATTGTAATCTTAAAGACGTAATTAAGCAACCTATTAAAAAATATCACCGTTTTTTTGACATTAACATTCTCAAATTGTACATTAAAAAACCGTGCGTTTTTCGCTTATATGCTATGTTTACGACCTAAACTACGATTTCCCGTAAATTGCATTGAAAAATGTAGAAAATTAGCAACTCACGAGCCCTTTAAAGAGAAGGTACTCGCTAAGTAAACGCTCCGGCGGCCGGCGGCGTGGTGGTGGGGGAAGTTCAAATTGATGCGCGCTGTAAATTTTGCAATATCTCGGCTTCTATTCATCGTAGAATTTTTTTTTTTAAACTGGGGTAGCTCGACGAAAAAATAACAATTATATTACATTATATGTATTATTGAAAATTGTTGTGATTAATATTTTTTTAACTAATTTTGATTATATTGCAAACATTTTTTTGTATAAAATTAGTAATAAATATAATAAAAAAACTTTATGTAAGT
>NW_019419946.1:6734-7402 GCF_000390285.2 Anoplophora glabripennis
AAATCGTAGCGCAATTGTTTATAAATATTAAGACTTGAATTTTTCGCAAAATAAAGTTTACGACGTAAACTACGATTTCCCATGAATTGCATTGAAAAATGTGGAAAATTAACGACTCACGAGCCCTTTAAAGAGAAGTTACTCGCTAAGTAAACTGTCCGGCGGCCGGCGGCGTGGTGGTGGGGGAAGCTCGTCCAAGCGGTCGTGCGGGCGAGAAAAGTTAAATCCAAAGTTCAAATAAGTGCGCGCTGTAAATTTTGCAATATCTCGGCTTCTATTCATCGTAGAAACTTATTATTTTTTTTAAAGTGGGGTAGCTCGACGAAAAAATAACAATGGGCATATTTACGAATTCGTAGAATAGCCCTGAATCCCAGTAAAAATGCATATTTTATACTTAAATATTTTAATTTACACAAATGTCACAAAAATTATTGTTAAACAAAATATTATATATAAGGCAAAGTAAACTTGTTTTTCAATATTTTGTTAGCTATTTAATTACGATTTAAATGTAAAATTAAAGTGAAAATTCATAAATTATTTTCAATCTCTTTTATTTTCTCTTTTATTTTTGCTAATTTTCCTGGTGTACTATTAAATGACATTATAATTCAAAAGCTTTGCTGTAATTTACCAATGCAACTAAACAGTGAAAAACATTTGCC
>NW_019419947.1:0-4534 GCF_000390285.2 Anoplophora glabripennis
TAACTTCTGGCACAACTAGATACTACAATTTAAAAAAAACTAGGGGTGGAAGTGGTGGAACTCTTCTGAACATGCAGAATATCATGTTGATAATTCACTACAAAATTGTATAAATATAGCAAAAAAAGTACTTTTAGTTACTGGGTCTGATTTTCGTTTACTATGTTTCTTAGTCATATACAACTCAAAAAATAATAAAGTTTATAGTGTTTCCGATCTCAATTGAAGAACCAAGAGGTTGGCAGTATTTACCAGGTTCGGTCGTTGACGCAGCAACTCGGTATTGAAATATTTAAAAAACTTGTTCCCATATTTACCCATTTAGCCATACCCATATACAGGTCGATCTAAACGTGAAAGTGGTAGAAATGTATACGCCCAGTTGAAGAATTGGCACGCGGGCAAACGGCGTATAACACAGACGCACTGGGCGACTGGGCAATAAATCTCAGTTGTTAAGTGGTTGACAAATTTCCTTGCAGTGCAGTGCAGGAATGCGGAATTTGGTGTGATTCAGGTAATTTTAATTTATTATAGGCACCTTCTATTAATCATTTATACTACAATTGCGAAAGGAATAAACAAGAGGGATATTTTGTTTACTAATATTATTACAACATGGCATTTTGGAAACCTTTTGAAACGGAACAAAACCATCAATATAAGTAATAAAATTGTTTGAGGGCATAAATAATTAAAATATGTTGTTCGCCAAATGAACATATAATAGCAATTTTCTACACATTATATATAAATTATTATNAAAAAACAAAAATAAAACGAAAACTATGCCGTAAATATGTAACTTCTGGCACAACTAGATACTACAATTTAAAAAAAACTAGGGGTGGAAGTGGTGGAACTCTTCTGAACATGCAGAATATCATGTTGATAATTAAACGGCGTATAACACAGCCGCACTGGGCGACTGGGCAATAAATCTCAGTTGTTAAGTGGTTGACAAATTTCCTTACAGTGCAATGCAGCAATGCGGAATTTGGTGTTATTCAGGGAATTTTAATTTATTATAGGCACCTTCTATTAATCATTTATACTACAATTGCGAAAGGAAGAAACAAGAGGGATATTTTGTTTACTAATATTATTACAACATGGCATTTTGGAAACCTTTTGAAACGGAACAAAACCATCAATATAAGTAATAAAATTGTTTGAGGGCATAAATAATTAAAATATGTTGTTCGCCAAACGAACATATAATAGCAATTTTCTACACATTATATATAAATTATTATAATTTTTTACCTTTAGCAGAAAACTTTTTTAGGGACGCCTACATGTTCAACTAACTTCAGAAACACTATACCTGTTATTTCAATTTATATTTGAATCATTTCTGATGATAGTGCAGAAAGTATAATTTTGTCGCGCGGATTTCGAATTTTTACCCATGTTCTCAAAAGAATTCGATAAATTCTTTAAAAAGTCATGCACGATGCACAAATCCTATCAAGACTACGAGATAGACAAAAAACCGCAGACGATCTGCGAATGTTTCGAAATTTTCCCGAAATTCTCCTACGATATCCTGATTGCTGCCAATCATCATCAGTCGTAGCAGACAATACTGACAGAGCATGTTACCGATCGTTGATCCACCGCCGACGGCTCATAAAAACGCGATTTCGCTACAGATGCGGTTTTTTAGCACAATTCCAAATTTCACGAAATTCGGATTGTAGCAAGACCTCAGTGCCATCATTAACCAACATCAATTTCAGTTCAATAACTTCTCGGAAACCGGCCACCATATCAAGATGGGAATTTTTCAAGGAAGCCAAATTCTCAAGTTGAATGCGGACACCACTGCAGAACTCTTGCGGATCCGTCCGGAGTGTGTTCGAACATCAACCCGAGTATCCTGCAACTTATTAATCAGGCAGTACACACTAGTACGCTTCAAATATTATTACTGCTTTCATTTACGGTAAACTAAATAAAATGCATTTTTATGAATCACACAGACTTTAAAAATTCAAAACTGTGTTAAAAATTTGCCACAAAAAATTTATCAAGCTCTACGCTTCCACAGCTCTCATAGCTCTTACCGTTCAGGGGTTTCTAAATCTGTGACAAAGACCCTGGGGGATATAAGGAGGTCTCACACTACAAATTTTAAAGCTTCCAAATCAGATACTCTCGGAAAGTCTTACAGTAATTAATGGTCCAGCAGTGTTAAGAGACAACCAACGCATTAATTCGTCAATGCTAGTAAACAAATGGTGTGAAGTGCAATAAAAGAAGGCTCAGTCGAAAGCCTCATACAAAACCAATAGCATTTCGAAGTGTGTAAGTGCGTTTCAGATACAAACATAAGAGCATCGACCATTATCCCCAAACCAAGCAACTTGTCGTCAGTGAAAGACGATTAAGCGACTAACCTCCCGGTCCCGTAGGCGAAAACCGATGATCCAGAAACCGCTCAGCCCAGTGATGGTATTAACACACCGCCGAGGACGACAGTCTGCTATTCGCTTGTACACCAGGAAAATGAGCGAAAATAAAAGAGAAACTCGAAAAAAGTCCTATCCACGAGATTATTGTAAAATTGTCTAAAGGAACATAATACAAGACATCTCTCGTCTCGTGAATCACTTTCTTTAGCTAACTTTTTTATTTAAACAAATAAGTGAGGAAAACAGTTTTTTCACTTTGCAGGGAAAACCATCAATTTTAGCGAAAAGTGACTCTCAGACAGCTTATAGGGAGTAAAATTATCTACAAAATGAGACTGGTTAAATTAAAATCGGTTAATAAACAAAAAAGTTATTGCAAAAAAACAAGAAAAGTGCCCATTTTTTAATTTGTTTATAACTATCGCATTTATTGTTAAAATTTTATAAAACCTATGACAAGTTGAGGGTTTTGTCATACTTCAAAAGTGTGCCAAAAGTGGGCGCTGTAGGTGCAATAGTTTTCGCACAATTCTATATGTTTATAACGGAGGCTCCAAAAGTTATGAACATTAAGCCTTTGTACAGGCGTTAATTTTCAACCAAACATGATTCTGAAAGCGTTATTGTAATCTTAAAGACGTAATTAAGCGACCTATTAAAAAATATCACCTTTTTTTGACATTAACATTCTCAAATTGTGCATTAAAAACCCGTGCGTTTTTCGCTTATAAACAATTTGAATAACATTGTTGCTATATATGCTAACTCACCGAAAATAGATGCAATGGATAGCTGGCAAAAAAATACAATTCTAAAATAAAAAAGTACCCTCTACGACCAAGAGGAGCCAAGATAAGATTTTTTTTTAAATCGTAGAGCAATTGTTTATAAATATTAATACTTGAATTTTTCGCAAAATACAGTTCACGACGTAAACTACGATTTCCCGTGAATTACATTGATAAATGTGGAAAATTAACCACTCACGAGCCCTTTAAAGAGAAGGTACTCGCTAAGTAAACTGTCCGTCGGCCGGCGGCGTGGTGGTGGGGGAAACTCGTCCAAGCGGTCACGCGCGCGAGTAAAGTTAATTCCAAAGTTCAAATTGATGCACGCTGTAAATTTTACAAAATCTCGGCTTATATTCATCGTAGAAAATTATTATTTTTTTTAACTGGGGTAGCTCGACAAAAAATAACAATAGACATATTTACGAATTCGTAGAATAGCCCTGAACCCCAGAAAAATGCATCTTTTATACTTAATTTTTTTAATTTACAAAAATGACACAAAAATTATTGATAAACGAAATATTAATTAAAATTTCAATTTCAGTATTATTTTACTGTTATTAAATAAATAAATGAAGCTATCGTTCATTTAAAAAGTTATTTTTTTACATATTAAGACAAAGTAAACTTGTTTTTTTAATATTTTGTTAGCTATTTAATTACGATTTAAATGTAAAATTGAAGTGAAAATTCATAAATTATTTTCAAATTATTATTTCTCATAAAAATTTTAAAAAGTTTAAATTTTAAATTGTTGTATTATATTGCATTATATCTATTATTGAAAATGGTTGTGATTAATATTTTTTAATTAATTTTGATTATTTTACAAAAATTTGTTTGTATAAAATTAGTAATAAATATATACTGGGAGAGTGTTATCAGATGGGGGGAAATAAATTTTCGAGCAGTTCGACCCATTTAGTTGCCAGATTCCAACATTCGGTGGATGCCGCACACGTGAGCTCCTAAGAAATGTGCGATATGAGCTTCGGCTTAATTGTTGCAGACAAACACTGACATTTTGCCTTTATTTTAAATGAATTATCTTTAATCTTCCATAAATATACCGTAAGCTTGTTTTCTCATTGTCAGTGTGGACTGGGCATGTTGGGTGTTTAGGGATTTATTCGGCGTTTTTGTAATATTCTTTGGAGAAGTTCAGGTTATATAAAAGGGATATTTGCGGATTATGAGCCTCTTAAAATATTTTAATGTAATTGATGGGAGGAAATAAAAGCTTTTATCAATTGTGCTGCCAGGTCGGGAATGCCCCTAGGGTGTTTACAGAGGGAAAAGATATTTATATAATTAACCAGTTATTCC
>NW_019419947.1:6520-7370 GCF_000390285.2 Anoplophora glabripennis
ATATACAGGGCTGGAAAATCCACATGGTCCATCTGCCTTTACATGAGAGCGACAAAGTAAAGTAAAGAAATCCGTGCGATAGACAAGGATGGCTATAGTGAAGACGTTTCATAATCTGAATAGTCACCGCCCGTTTCGGGTTAGAAGTGGGAGTGACTATTCAGATTATGAAACGTCTTCAATGTGACTATCCTTGTCTACCGCACGGATTTCTATGACTTACTTTATCGCTCTCACGTAATAGCCGATGTACCATGGGGACTTTCCGAACCTGTATATTATGTACCAGTCGATCCAATGATATATAAAATAAAAAATAAACGTGTAAGAGCAAATATTACAGAAATCTTTTAAATTTTTTAAAACCTATGACCCAGAGTTGGATTTCATATTACCGATATCTAATATATATATATTTTTATACAGGGTGTAGGGAGTTTGACTGCCATTCCTTCATCATGTGATAGAGTAATCATAGATGAACAAAAAAGTTGTATATTACAGTGGGGTGAGATTAACAGTTTTCAAAATATAGCGAGTATTAATATTGGGGAGGTTCATCACAATGTGACAACAGCGCTTAACTTAATGCTACACGCTGATGCAGACCACGTGTGCACGCGACCTGTCCTAGAATAACAAGAATGTAAGTGTAACTATTGTGAAACATTTATTAAATTTCAAGACAATTGTTTTCCAGTTTTTAAATAAATAAAATAAAATGTATAGATTTTGTAGTACAAAGATAATATTGTGCTTAAATTTTAGCTCCAATTTTAGTAATTATGAATCTCCTAAAACAGGAACTTAACTTTTAATCAAATTATGAATTTGAAAAATATGCAATTAA
>NW_019419948.1:0-2643 GCF_000390285.2 Anoplophora glabripennis
ACCACTCTATTATCTAAACGCAAATTATATTCTTATGATATCTGATCCAGATTCTGGTTGTTGATACGTTCCTGTAAATTTGACTTAATCAGGGAGTTTTCTTGATCTTTGTAGTTCGTACAGACCTGTAGCTTTGTTGGAGTGTCTCTGATGTTCTGAGGTGATAGAAATTCTGTCCCTCGGTATTAATGTCTTTTCACTATTAAGCATTTATAGTATCAAAGAATGTGTATGTAGTCCTCGAATTTGTGTCTGTCTGTATAATCTGTACTTTACAACAAGTGCTCAGTGCTGCTGGCACTGCTGGCGGCAGATAAAAAATAAAAAGTGTTAACCAACAAAGCCACAAGTACGGTCACATTAACAAATTGGTAAATAGAGCGACGACTTCTAATGTTCCATAAACAAAAAAATGTATACACTTGTAAATATATATATTAGAAGTTGCAAAAAAGAGGGATATTATGCTTGCTACGAAATATGGGATTGGTGTAGTTAAAAAAATAAAAGAATTTAAAATAATATATTTAATTTTACAATTTTCCTTAGAAGTGTAAAAGGCGAGTATATTCATCAGTATCCAATAAATAAAGGATATCAAACTATATAGATACCAAAATTGTAGAACCTGGGCTGCAGAAAATCCTCATACATTTGTAGAAACCAGTCTACATCCCTAAAATTATGTGTTTGGGTAGCCATATCATGACATAAAGTGCGTTCATGATGAAAGGAACAAATTCGTTTAAAATTCAAATAATTATTTTGTGGTATAACATACCATATCTCAAAAATCAGCGTAATAATGATGTTTGAAATGTGATAAATGGAAAAAAAATAATGTTTAATCATAAATCATTATTTACATAACAATTGCTTTAAAATAAATGTTCAATGTTTTGTCCGTTTACATCAATACATTTTTGTAGTCGAAGGATTTTTCCCGTTGAACGTTTTCAATTACCTCTGCTGGAATGAGTCTTATTTTCTGGCGAATTCTCTGTTTCAGGTCATCAAGATTATTTGGTATATTCACATAAACTTTAGATTTCAAATAACCCCATAAGAAGAAATCTAAAGGGGTTAAATCCGGTGACCTTGGTGGCCACTCAATAGGACCTCTGCGTCCATTCCATTTATTAGGGAAAGTTAAGTCAAGAAATTGTCGAACAGCAATTGCAAAATGAGGAGGTGCCCCATCGTGTTGGAACCATATGTCATTATGAGAAATATCTGGGTCTTGTGGATTAGGAAGCAATACCTAAAGCGGGGATGAGTTCAAACTGACACTCAAAGATACTAATCGACGTGTCCGAGCGTTCTTCCACAAAATAATTACATCATAAATGCACCGTATGCCACCGGATCTAACTCCTTTAGATCATTTTGTGTTTGGTTATAAGAAAAATATTATTTTTAAAATTTTTTTAACTGCAAAATGTAAATTAGTGCATAGCCAGTGAACATGGTAATATAGCTTACTAATGTCGCTAATTGCATTAAAATTATACAGGTGTGATTTAATTGTATTTGCATTATAATTGTTTTAGTCAAAAAATTATTTTCTGAAAGCATGTATGAAAAAATCACTACCTTTACCCCATGATTTATGTCCTACTATTTCAAGGTAACATAAAATGACCGCACATAATGTTTGTCTTTGCGGTTAGGCCCAAACGACACGGCTAATTTTTAAAACTCTGCCTCGGCTCATCACGTAAATTATAACCCCAACCAAATTATAAAATAAAAACTTTTAATATCTAACAACGCTTCTGCGAAATGGTCTGCAACTAGATTAAAATGGGCCGACCGGAAATTCTTTTTCAGAATCGGTAACAAAACTATTATTATCATGCACATCTTAATATTCCCTTGCTAAGGACGACTTAGCCTTACTTCAACGTTTATTTTTATAGAAATTGAATAGATATTATCCTATTCATCGTCGAAGGATGACAATGTACTTCTTGTGTATCCCATTAAGAATGTAGAATCACAACAATGAATAAGGAGAAATCCCATTGAGGTGAATTGTAAGTTTTTCGGCCAACTTGACCTGAATCGGAATTTTTTTTCGTAAACAAATCCGGGGTGGTCTTGCACGGCGATTGAACAAGGTCATGCACCATTGGTCGATTTTACACCCAATCTGGTTCTCTCAATGCGGTTGTTCTTTTGATCGGCAAAATATTAAGCCTAGCTGAACAGTTCTGTAGTGTTCCGATGTTTTTAATTATGATGTTTGTAGACTCGTTGCAATTTTCTTCTTAATAAACTACAGATAATTTTTAATTAAAGAAATTTGTACTATAGTTGAAGATATGGTAAAAAAAATATGGAGCGTTTAATATTCTTAAATTGATAAGAGGCAATTAAAACACGAATGCAAATATTCGCACGTCTTGATATTTCTTACTAGTATTTAATGAAACGTGGTAAGTTTTGGGTACTGATTGCTGTGGTACTTTGTCTATTGTCTATTATTTAATAAACAGTTTTATCTGAATTTGGTAAAAATGCAAGAAAGTAATTGTGTTGATGTGGCTGTTTTTGGAGAAGTTCAAGAAGCAATATTCCATTTAATGCCAGCGAAATCCAGGGAACATTATGAAAAAGTGTTCGCCAAATTTAACGAATGGA
>NW_019419948.1:4936-7360 GCF_000390285.2 Anoplophora glabripennis
TCAATTATTTAATAAACAGTTCTATCTGAATTTGGTAAAAATGCAAGAAAGTAATTGTGTTGATGTGGCTGTTTTTGGAGAAGTTCAAGAAGCAATATTCCATTTAATGCCAGCGAAATCCAGGGAACATTATGAAAATGTGTTCGCCAAATTTAACGAATGGAGGAAAAAACGGAGAGTAATGACAATAAATGAAGAAGTCATGCTATCGTATTTTTTAGATTTGAAGAAAAAATATGCAATTTCATTTATGTGGTCGAAGTATTCGATGTTGAAGGCTACTATAAAGGTCTACAAAAATATAGATATTGGAAAATATAACAAGCTTACTGCTTATTTGAAGAGTGAATCGAGAAGATACAAAACAAAAAATGCTGCAGTATTGGAAAGAGCACATATTGAAGAATATTTGACTGGGGCTTCCGATAAAGAATATTTAAGTAAATAAATTAAATTTGATTTATCATAGGTTTATTATCTTTTCATTATTCTACTACTGAAATAAAGATACTTTATTCCATTAGTAAATAAAGTATCACTTTAGACGGTTCATATGTGTGGATAAAAGTCCTACTATAAGGTGATTGTGGATAAAATAATTTTCTCAAGATACAGATGTCTATATAGAAGATGCAGAAATAGATATATGAGTACCTACGAATAGGATAAATGGATAAAAATGGAAGATAGATAGATAATACAATTGAGCGTAAGAAAAACTTTTCGAAACACTTAGAATAATTCTGTTAATTGTTACTATGCTCCTGGTTTGATATATGAATGAAAATTAACATAATATACCGATTTAAGAATATATGGATATAAATTTTAAAGCATAGCAGCTACCTCTTAAATTAACATATAAATGATCAACACGGTGAGTCTGGTAATTTAGGAGAAACGGATATTCCTGTATAAGTATTTGATTATATAAAGAACCAATACCAAAAAAATGATTAAATGACTCATTAAATGACATATTATTTGTTAATTCTTATTTAAATGTTTTTAGTATTAATTTACAAGTTTCGTTCCCATTTAATTCTGCTTTTTTTTTTCAGGGAAAGCAATAAACAAAAGGTGGCCTGAGTGTATTTAGAAACAATTTTGAAAATAAAGACGCTTTGATAACATACCACCGTTTTGTCAGTTGTTATATGTGCGTATATTTGATAGTACTATTAATATTCTGGATATTACTATAAGATTTGTTCTTAGAGCAATCGAAAAAAGTTTCCAACAGTGAGACGCATGCGTATTCCGATATAATGCTTACATAAGGTTCAAAATTCATTGGTTCATGCGCTACACAAGCAGCCAAACCTGGATCACAATTACAGAACTGCCAATGCTGTCAAAGATCGTTTAATGATTTTGACATGACAGCATTTGTGTCATCGATATTTTGGTGTAAAACTGAAAATCTAAGAGGACTATTTATAAATAAATAGTTTCAGAAATTTTAGAATCCGGTCAAAATTTGATGATCTGTTCCGAATTTGGGCATGTAATTTTTTTAGATAAATTGTGTTTGTTTGCAATGATCTACTTATCTACGGACAAACGTAAGAAATTTCGGAATTTATTTGTTGTGAGGATCGTACAATGTTTAAACAAACATGTAAAACAAAGGACTCTTAATAATCAATTAACAATGTTAAAGATGATAATGTTTAGTGTAGAATATAAAACCCACAGAAGACATTAGGCATAACACAGGGTGGCCAAATGAAAACGAAACAGAGTCATTTTCAGGAACTGCGTCAAAATTGTAGAAAAACGCTCAGACCCGTCGATTTTAGATTAAAGGGGGACCACTTTCACCCCCAAGCAAGAGTAAGCATCACCCCAAAATAATTAAATGGCATTGGGGGTTGAGTAATATTTCTTTTGAAAGCTCTTACAGTTCTCTTTACAACAGACTTTAAATTTTATAATTCCGCCCAATACTTATTAACAATTTTGATTTTGAAGTTGAATCTTATGTACAAACAACGTCAGTCATTCGAGTTAAGTACGCCAATGGTATAAATTTAGTATTTCTTGCGTTACAATAGTTTTTGGCGATTTGCTATCATTTTCGTAAAAAAACACAATTGTAAAAAACATGAATGAATGCTATACACACACAATGAACGTAAAATTAGTGGATTCCAAATTATTTTCTAGTATTATTGGTAAGCGTTGGTTGGCAGTTTATTTAATTGTGTTTTTGAAAATTAAACACTATGGTTTATTTCATTGCGGAAAGAGTAGATATCATTTCGCTTTACTTTATGAACAATAAATGTACGAATAGAACAGCTCAGCTGAGATCGACATGTTCTAGAGTTAGTAAAAAAATTTCAAGAGACAGGGAACGTAGCCAATAAAAAACGAGAAATTGAAAAACCTATAGTTAATGAAGCTAGTGAAGTTGCAGTT
>NW_019419949.1:0-4521 GCF_000390285.2 Anoplophora glabripennis
TATTTTTGTATGATACTCTAGTTTTTGTACACCGTGTGTCCAAGATAAGGATGGGATAGCATTGGGATCTAGGAAACGGTATGAGATACAGGGTGGCTCAAATTAGAAAAAAGTTGTGTTTTTTTATACCTAACAGTATGCCGTTTTAAAATTTCGGGTAGTTCCGGTGATAATAGGAAAAACCCGAAATTTTGCGAAATCGATTTTTTTTCTGGCTTTATTTAAAAACTTTAAAATAAATTGCATATTTACCATTTGCCACTTTTTTCGCTCTATCCAATGTCTTTAGATTTTGTCATAAAAATAGCAGCGATATATTTAAAAAAATTAATCTGATGATGTCCCCTCGAAGACGAAACGTCGGAGTGCAAAAATGTTGACGCCATTGGAAAGTGGCATATATAAATACGAAATTTATTTTAAAATTCGTTTTCAAATAAAGCCACAAAAAAATAAAACGATTTCACAAAATTTCGGGTGTTTCCTTTCCAGATATCTCCGGAACTACCCTGAATTTTAAAACTTCCTAAACGGCTATTGTTAGGTTTAAAAAAACACAACTTTATTCTAATTTGAGCCACTCCGTATCTCTTACCGTTTCCTAGATCCTAATGCTACCCCATACTTATTTTGGACACACTGTATTCTTAAAGACGTTTGATTTGATAAGGCTAAAATTATAACTAATTTCAGTAATTAACTAAGAACTTTTTAATATTGCATAGTATCATACAGAAACTGCTACAAATTTTGTTGCAATTTGTATTGTGTATGGTACTATGCATCAAGATTAAAAAGTTCTTAATTAATTACTGAAATTAGTTCTAAATTTAGTATAGTGTCATACGACCCTAATATACTACTTAAATTAAATCATAGTCGAAGCAAAAAACTTTCAGATGGTTTTTCTTAAAATAATTTTGATTTAGGGCCTTTTAAATAATAACGGCAACAATTTGTATGTTATTTTTTAGTTATTACTTATAACGAAAGTGTCCTAAAAAAATTCAATTGGCATTTTTCACAAAACAACTTATTGTTTCCGAATAATTCGCTATTTAAAATTTTTAATAGAAAATAATTTTTTCAGATACATAGATATGGTTATTTAAACATCCCATCACAACGCTTATTTTTCGATAAAATCGCCCATTTTTTAATCTATGTTAAAACAATTTTGATTCTATTTTTACCCATGAAAGTACTGATAACAATCAAAATGTCTCCCTTGTTGACAAATGGTGCTGAATGCTGAAATCGTTTTATGGCTAATCGTAAAAATAAATAAAGAGATACCGATAAAACACAATTAACAAATCATCCAGTATTAAATCAACCACCTGGTGGATAAATTTAGTGTTTTGCTGTTTTTCTCTATTATTTTTGAAAGATCTCATGGATGGTGTTGGTGCTGTTTCAAATGACAGCACTTACTACTATGGTGGAGGTGGAGGCTTAGCTGCTCTCATCCTCCTAACCTGTTTAAGAATTTGGTTCACCAACTGCGGGTCTTGTTGTATTTCAAATAGATCTGGATGTAGATCACGTACGTATTTATTATTAATAGAGAAATTGTCATTTTTAATTTGACGGATTTATTTCGAATAGTATAAAACTGCTATTTCAAAATGTTGATTGAAATAAAAGTATATATCCCAAAATTCATATTTTTTTTCCAGTTCGCTGAAAAAGGTCAATTAGTAAATAGAAATTGTCACTTTTCTGCTATTTTCTATTTTTTCAGCCATGTTTGACAGATCTACAACATAACGGATATTTTTTTTTGAATAGCACGCTCTATATTTTCAAAAGACGAATTCAGCAATATAAAGTTATACCTACTTTTTGTCATAGGTAGTTGTCAAAAAAATGTATAAACTGAGGACTATTTCGAACAAGCATAGTCTCTTCTGTACTTTAAAAAACGTATCTACTCTTTATTAATCTATTTAGGTACTTTAAAAAAATACATCGATAAACACAAAATTCACTGGAGTACCTTAGGTATAAGGTGAATCGTTTTAGTTCCAATTCATTCGTTATTAAATTATTATATTATTTTCTTTAATGGTTGCCCGTTTAAGCGAAAAACAGAAATTTTAATTATTGTTGCATGAGGAGATAAAATCCGTAGTCAACTGGAGGTATGTGACTTATTTCACCATAAGTATCCAGACCAGAGAATTAGTCGAGCTGCAATAAGTAAAGTATCCAAAAAGTTTGAAGAAATCGCAAGTATAAAAGATTTGCCTGGATCAGGAAGGCGAAGAACGGTAAGCAAAAATGACCGTCAAAATGTGATGCTCGCCGTTACTGAAAATCCTCACTCATCCATTAGATCTGTCTCAGCCAAGTTCAACTTGTCGAAATCCTCCGTTCACAAGGATCTGAAGTCTCAAAAGTGAAATCCTTACAAAGTTAACATCTTACAAGAACTATGTGGAGATAACAAAGAAAGAAGATTACAGTTTTGCGATTATAAATTATTATAAATTCATTTGAAAGACAACCAACTTAAAAAATCGCATAATTTTCACTGACAAAGCAACTTTTCAACTTTTTGCTTAAACGAAACCCTGAACAGGCAAATACTAGGTTTTGGAGCCCAGAAAATCCACATTGAATGCAATAAAAACATATACAAGGGCCGAAAATAGTGAATGTTTGGGCTGGAATAGTAGGAAATCGCATATTGTTGGGACCATATTTCTTTGAGGGCAATTTGACAGGCGACATTATTTAGATTTTTTGCGTTTTCAGCTAATTTCATCCCTGGAATTAATTTTCCCTAACCTTAATCAGCATGCTGGTTCCAACAAGATGGTGTCCCTCCACATTTTCGCCTCGATGTAAATTACCTTAATGAAGTTTTCCCAAATCGATGGATAGGTAGAAAAGGGCCGCTTAATGGCCACCACACTTCCCTGACTTAACACCACTAGATTTTTTTGTGGGGTTATTTAAAAAGAAAAGTGTATGTCAACAGACCAGACACTATCGAAGGACTGAAAAATCGTATCAGAGAAGAAGTTCGAAACATAACACCAACTGTTATTCAAAATGAAATTGCTAACTTTGAACAACGAATTGAGCATTGTGTAACGGTTAATGGGGGTCACTTTGAACATTCGCTGTAATAAAATAAAAAGTAGCACTAAATTATTGTTTTCATTTAATTTCTCAATTTTTTGACAACTGTGACAAAAAAAGTAGGTTTATCTTATATCGCCTTATACTTTATACCTACCTTACCTTATATCGCTTATTTCGTCTTTAGAAGGGCTATCTATTTATAGTATAAAATATAGAGCGTCCTATTAAAAAAAAAAGTCGGTAATGTTATAGGTCTCTCAAACATGGCTGGAAAAAATAGAAAAGTGTCAATTTCTATTTACTAATTGACCTGTTTCGCCGATATTCTAAAATTTCAACATTTCATCATTTTGAGACTCGGTGTATATGTGTACTGTTAAAATAAAATTTGCTATTATACAGGGTGTTTCATAATATATGCGCAGGATTTCAGGATGTAATAGCTCGTCCAAAAATTTAAAAAAAAGTTTGTATTAACTTACCATCTAAAATGCACAATTTTCGAGATACAGGGTGTGTAAGCATTTACTACTCATAATAAGCTATGTTCTGTGCGAGAAAAATTTTTTTTCAGTCATAATTGGTGAAGATTTTAAAGGGAAGTGGGTGTTTTTCTCCCCAACTTCTACGCCACTGGAAAAAATACGGTTTTAAGACGCCCATTTGAACCGCCAATGTTTTCTACACAAAAAAGTACTCTTGGTCATAAGCTCTAAAGTTGACCGTTTTCGAGAAAAATCTACTTTTATGTTGAAAAACATGGTAAATTTTTTGAAATAAAATTTTTATTTTACTAAATGTATTATAATTTTTTTTATCAAGTAGGCTTTAAATTTTAAAACAAAAGCTACCTCCTGTCAAAATAACAATTAGTTTGTACCTGCGAAAAGTCAATTTGTATTACAAAAGTAAAAATGAATTACACAAACGCTGAAATGTGCGAAATGCATTACCTTTACGGAATGGCGAGCGGTAATTCGGCAGAAGCAAGGCGGTTGTATCAAGAAAGACATCGTGATCGCCAAGTACCACATCATAACTTGTTTCAACGCATTCACCAACGACTATGGGAAAATGGAAGTTTTAAAAAGAATACTGCTGATAATGGGCGGCCTATGGAAGCTGCAAATGCCCAAGTAGAAGAGGCTGTCCTCAACGAAATTGAAGAAAATCCGATCACAAGTACCAGAAAAATTGCTCACAACTTAAACATACCTCACTCGACGGTTTGGAGAATTTTGAAAAGACAACTTTTGTATCCCTACCATATCCAAAGAGTACAAGCCTTATTGCCAAGAGATTTTCCGCCAAGATTGGCTTTTTGTAGATGGATGCAAGACAAAATAGCTCAAAATCCTCAGTTTGGAGCCGAAGTTATGTTTACCGATGAAGCATCTTTCTCGAGAGATGGTATTTTCAATTTTCACA
>NW_019419949.1:6642-7360 GCF_000390285.2 Anoplophora glabripennis
AAAATTTTTAACGAGGTCCAGAAAAAAAATCATATTTCTTACAAATTTTTTATTTTAATTTGGACTCAAATTTAATCTGCTTACTAACCATTAAGAACTCACACACTCACACAACTGTAAAATACTAGAAACAATTATAAGATTGGCACTTAAACGTAAAAAAACATTTTTTAAATAATTTATTTGAGTAATTTATACTTTCAAAAAATTTTTGGCGGTCCAGTATTTTACCTTCCGCGGTCCGGACCTGGAACGCGGTCCGCCAGTTGCCGACCCTTGATCTATAGTATCGTTAAAAAAAATATTGCATAATTTGATTCCAATAATAGTTAAAATTTAAATAACCACTCTCTAACCAACTGTGACGTCGTACTACTACTTGTCACTATGTCCCCTGAACCGGCGCGGTTACCTCGGGCACCAATTTCTGTTTACAGTGTAGACACACCTCTACTCGGGCAGCCATAGTGAATACACGGTATGTCCAGCGGATCTAGAGAGTGTTAGACTGCACACAGGAATAAAATTCACACTTGATAAATGAACTGAAGGTTATATTCTATATGTATACTACTACTATTAAGCTACGGTTAGACAGTGGCAAACGGCTACGGTTATACGCAGGTGGCGACTACTGGAAACGGTAAAATAACGGTACACTGTTAAGCGGTGACCTGACTAAAAGTAAAGCAGAATAGAGTTAGCAGAACGGCAAAAA
>NW_019419950.1:0-7381 GCF_000390285.2 Anoplophora glabripennis
GGATGTTTTATTTACCAGAATATATCCAAGAATAGGCAATTTGCATAAAATTATAATTTCTTTTAGAACTGCATAAAATTACGTGTGAAATGGTTAAGTTTTTCAAAAAAAGTAATAAAGAATTAATTATTTAATATTGAGAAACAAACAGAGGTAACAATTTACTAATGCAACGTAAAATCTACGACAGGAAATATGTCAGAATAGATACGTATAAACAATTCATACTCTAAGAATTACCTTCAAGGAGCATGAGATTTTTTTTTCAAAAAATTTGTACCACCTACAACAGTTTCTTTAAGTAATAAAATAAAAGAAATAGTTTTAGATGTCACTTTAAAATATTATTAACAAATAACTGCTATATTCTGGACCCCTTCTTAATAATAAATTTAAATAGTGTCGTACATACTTCAATCATTACCCTGTTTACCTAATTATAATGCATCCGTAAGAAGCCATTTTTCTCATAAACATAGTATTTCATTTAAAAATAGTAAGAGACCTTTTTGCTGTAGAATAAACCGCAACCTAAAAAAATATATTCATTTCGAAAAATTTCCAGAGGCGTAGAAATTATATTAAAAATAGTTGTTATCAGAGTCCCTCATGGACGCCTATGATTGATCTATTTTCACAATAATTTATAAAATCGATAGAGCTTCTCATTCGTACACTTCATACGAAATATAAAATAAATGGCTTTCATAGTTTAAGAAAAATCAAATAAAAACCAAGAAAAAAAAATGTTTTTTCAAGAGGTTATATTTCTAAAAGGAAACCTTTGGAAGAAAAAGTGTACTTCAAAATGACATTATTTTGATGAGATCTATCGATGGTTAAAGTCCTAATCGTAAAAAGTGAATCACCCTGTATACTAATAACATGCTGAAATGTATATTTTGACATTATCTTTAGGTATCATACAGGGCTAACCAAAAGTCCCGGTATGGCAGAAAAACTTTCGAGGAATGCATTTTGGGAGAAAATGTTTCAGACGAAGGTGTAAGGATTTTTTCCTGGCTATCTGATGGTGACCTTGGATTTGACCTTGACTTTGACGTTCAGGGCCATTTGAAGGTCAAGTTAAGTTTTTTAAATGGGAACCCCTATTTTTTATTGCGGATTTGGAAAGAGCAGGAAATTTTACGTCCAACGATGGTCTTGACCATGACTTTGACAATGACTTTCAAGGTTAAATGTGCGTCGAGTTCCAAAAGTTCCGGTACGGCAGAAAAACTTTCGAAGAATGCATTCTGGGAAAAAATGTTCCAAACAAAAGTGTGAGGATTTTTCTGCCGTACCGGGACTTTTGGATAGCCGTGTATATGCAGTAGGTAAAGGGGTAATGTATATGTTTCCTTAAATGTGTAAGTTATTATAGAAATGAGGTAGAGGTACTAGTAAAAATAGTTTTATTTTATTACATAAAAAAGCGCCTTTCGGATTTTAATGAGCATTGTTGTCGTAAAAGCACTTACTTTAAAGAATATCTAGAATTATTTTAGTTGGTGTATTAGAACTTGGAAAAAAATATCAAAATTATTTTCCATTTTTTTAGACCATTGAAAATCATGTAAAAATCTGAAAAAATATTTAATATTCTCTGAAATATTCCTCAAAGATCGCAATTGATTCCATATTTTTATATGTTGTGGTTTTCGAGAAAGATTTGTTTGAAAAATAATAATCTCTGCACCTTTTCTTAAAAGTAGTTTGGGAATAGGCGCTAACAGCGGTATGTATGACGTTTTCATTGTATGCTAATACCAAAACTTTTATTTTACACATTAGTCACGGGAGGCATATCGCCATGCTTATTCGGATAGATCATGTGATCATGTGATCATGCAAGAACGCATTGTGAATATGAATGTGAATTTTGTTAATAATTTCAAGAAGAATTGAAATATATTAATATACAGGGTGTTCCATTAAAGAAAAAGCAACTTTGTTACGTCATGACTTTTTGACTGATCCTGTATACTTTATTTTTCTTTATTGTAATAGACATAAAAACCCTAAAATGTTTGTATCTTATGGGTTTTTCGATAGCTATCTTACTTTTGGAGATAACACAGACCAACAAAATTTAACTTTTTTTTGGAAGCAGAAACTTGAATACAGGGTCGCTGATATGTATGGAAACGGTCGATTATCACAGGTCAACAAGGGTCAAGAAGCAGACACACTAATATTTAGGTGCGCTGAATCTGAATCTGGCAGCAGAATTGCTCTATCACGTCAGGTTTTTGAGATATCCTAACCTAAAAGTACAAAAAACACNGAATTTAGTCCAGTTACTCAGGGTTTTTACCTCTGAATTCTTTATAACTGAACCGATTGACGTGAAATTTTACTGAATGAGGGGAATGCCTCAAGGAACAAAACTTATATAGTGCCGAAGTGCGCTTTTGCCCTGGGGGTGGAAATTTTTACGCCCAAAATAACCACAGGAATCGATAGAGGAGTCAATTTTAAGTAACAAATGTTATATAAAGTTTTTTGGATAATCCAATACTTTCCGAGTAATTCGTCATTGAAAATGTTGATTCTTTACTGAAAAAGTGCTTGTTTTCGGACAGGTTTTTGCAAATAACTCTGAAACCATTGGATTTAACGAAAAAGTTGTAATGAACAAAAAAAAGGTAATAAAAAACAAATCTAATGGCATCATTTTGTTTTTCTCTAATTGCAATATAAACCGAGTTATGGATTTTTAAACATTATTATATGTTAGCTAAAAACTAAATTGGAACCAGTTAACGTTAAATAACGCCAAAACCATAAATATTAGGAAAAAAATTATTTGTACCTTTTTTAAAGGACTTTGAAAAACCTTTAAAATGAGCTGTTTTAAAAGTCTTTAGAATCAAAATTAATGGAAATATGATCGAAATAACATGATAATCTCATTTTTTAATAAACAAATCAGTATCTTTGGCGACAGAATTAAAATTAAATGCAATCCATTTACAGATTTCTTCATTTATGTTCTAAGAATATGTGCTGAGTCTTTGGCTCACTTACAAAGCATGATTTCGAAAAAAAACTTTATTTTTGAAAATATTAATATTTTAAATTTTTGAAAAAAAATCGATTTTTACGCTGTAAAATTTAATTTAAAAATTAAAGGGTGTACGAAAAAATACAAAAATAAAAAAATTTAGCTTTATTTTTGCTGAAGATTTTGCCTCATTTTTCTTATTCCTCTAAAATTAATACTAATCGAGATATCGCCCATTTTAAGTTATCATATGAATAAGGGAACCACCCTTTTCGAGCCCTTTAAACCCTTCAAACTTAAAAATGAAGGGCTTAAAAAAGATCAACTCGACTGTTCACGTAGTCCTTACAATTCCCTGCAAAATGAGCCTTTGCGCGATTAAAAATCTTAAAAAGTAGGAAAGTTATCTTCAAAAAAATAAACACGTGTATAGATGATAATTTTAGGAAAATTTAGGTCAAACAAGAATTTTGAAGCATTTAGATCTTTTTTATATACAGGGTAGGAAAGTACCGATGGTCTATCTGAAGTTACGTGACAGCGATAAAGTAAGCCATATAAATCCATGCGATAGAGAAGGATGGCTATAATGAAGGCTTCTCTTTGTCACCGCCCGTTTCGCCCTTATAAGATCCACTTCTTATTTGTGGAAGGGCGAAATGGGCGTTGACTATTAGACGCCTTCATTATAGCCATCCTTGTCTATCACATGGATTTCTATGGCTTACTTTATCGCTCTCACATAACTTCTGATAGACCATCGGTACTTTCCTACACTGTATTACGTATTTAGTATATGTATATTCGAATAAACCAGTACTATACTATATTATAACTACTATATTATAATAAGGGAATAAATGTTTATTTAATACGAATGCAGAATTAAAATGTTTCTACTCTCTCAATAATATTTTTTTATTTTATTTTCGAAAGAAGGGGTATTTTTCAAGGGTTGAAAGTTGTAATCGATAAAAAAAATTTTTTAATCAAGAAATCAATTTTAATTTGATAAAAATGGATGATTAAAACGTTTCACGTTGAAAAAAATTTTTATGTTATTTTCATCCAAAGGGGTGGTTTTTAAAGGTTTTTCCGGGTTGAAAATTTGGGATACACTAAGTTTCATGTTAGATAGCACATGAAATTACTCATACCGCACAAATAAAAAAGATTTGATTACATAAAATGCTTAAATTTGTATTTTTTCTTTTTTCAATAAGGGGTGGCTTTCACCTCTTAAAATCAAAAAGCACACCTAGCGCATATAAGTTTTGAAGTGGGGGGTAAGATGAGCCTAATTCTAAATTTTGAGGAAAATCGATACAGTTATAAAAAATTCGGAGGTATTACTATATTTACTAGCTACAGTAACTGGGCTATAAGGATCCCTTAGACATCAAGTAGTCGATTGCAATTCAGAAGTTTCATACCCATACGGTTTGTGGGTTTGGAGTTGGTGGGCTTGGGGTTTGTAATCTTGTAGTTTGTAGGTTCGGGTTTTGTGGGATTGGGGTTCGAGGGTTTAGGGATTGTGGGTTTGGGGTTTGTGGGTTTGTGGATTTGGAGTTTGTGAGTTTGTAAGTATTGAAGGTTTCTGAGTATGAAGTTTCTGAACTGCAATCAACTGTTTGACGTCTAAGGGATCCTTAGTAGTATTTCGCTTATTAAGAAACTGATAAACTTAGAAATTTTAACATGTGATATCTCAACGGAAAAAAAAGATATTTGAGCAAACTCAACGGCATTCGAAAGAGGGAGCCTTGTACTTTTAAATTATATGTATTTTTTTTTTTTTGAAAAAGAATATGTATATGGCATTACTACATAACCTCAAATATGACGAAAAACAGTGTTTTTTGCACATTTACGTTATGATATCTCAAACACCTGACGAGATAGAGCAATTCTGCGGCCAGATTCGGATTCAGCGCACCAAAATCTTTCGGGAATGCATATTAGTGTCTCTGCTTCTTGACCCTTGTTGACTTCTGATAATCGACCGTTTCCATACATATCAGCGACCCTGTATATCCAGTTTAATAGTCCTGCTGGAAAAATATACGATTTGATTAAAACAAGTTTTCATAATCAAGGCGTAATGGGAATTATAGAAGAAATAATTTTCTCGTGATCGCCCTGTAGTGCGAGTGCATTCCACTTATCGGCGTGATCGATGTGACTGAAATATGGGACGTGGGGTAGTCACAGGTTGTGCATGCAGGTACACCGTTTTGCAACGATGAATTTTCTATTATTGAGCGGGACCGCAGTGCGGCAGGTCAAGGCCGCCGGTAAGTAAGTGACGCTGAGAATTACGAGGACTTTTGCAGGCTGGTCTCTTTCAACCCAAGGAGCCGTCGCTATACTAGAGGCGAGCGCATATTTCCTTTCTTGCGTCGCCAGAGGTTACGGCAGTGGCGCCTGAATTTTTCAGTGAATGAATTTGTCTCTCTCTCTGGTAGGAATTCGTTTCTTTTATTCATTGAAAAGACCCAACATTGATTGAAATATTCATTTCTGATATAGCCTGTACTTCGTGCTGTCGTAACTATGGATATACAGGGTGTTCCAGAAATTAATGCCAACAATCTTTAGATTTTATTTAATATATTTTTCGAAAACCTAGTTTTTAACAAGGCGCAGTTTTTTAAATTTTAAAAATTTAATTACCCGTTACAGAAATAGAATACAAACAAATCTAGGGATTTTTATTTTATAATATTTTTAAAAAGAACTTTCTTTTACATATTTAAATATTTTTCCAAGTTACGACGTACTTATGTGAAGGGAAAGTAACATTAAGTACAATTAAGATTTATTAATGCAGTAAATGAATAAAATATAAATTGCTAAATTGTACCTAAAGATACGTTATATTATATAAACCAATTAATTAAACAGCTTTTTTAAAATAATATTACAATGAAAAACTTGGTACAGCAGGTTTAAATTAACGAAATTAGTAAAAATTAATTATACAGTGTCGCATTCTTGTAAACTTTTTTTATTGTTGATTTTTCGAAAAAAAGTTATCTTGACAAAATGTTGTGCTTATCTTGGGAAGCCATCGATAGTAATCAAATATGTAATAAAACATACAGGGCGTCCAAAAAATTTGAAAATGTTACAGACCATACAGGGTGTCCCTGAAAAGGATGGACAACGCTTGACCACAGCTTCCTTGGATGAAAATAAGACTATTTAGCCTAACTTACCTATATACAAAAGTGCACGCCTACTGAGATATAGCCTTCTAAATATAGAATAGATAACCTAGTTTTTTCAAATAATTTGAAAAGAATTTTTTTAGAAACTTCAAATTTGGTACACTTATTTTTTTATATAAGGGCAAGGTAAATATAGAATTTGGAGAGAATGCATATACAGGATGTTCTATTTCTAGTGCCTGTGCGCCACTGGCTATCCTGTAACTTTTTTGTGTGTATGCCAATGACGACAGAATTTATATTTTTAAAAATAAGCACTATTTTAGAAGATTTTTTTGCTCTTACAAAATTTCGATATCGTTTATGGATTTCGAGTAAAATTCGCATTTTTTATACATTAAATATAGGCAAAAATTCCGATTTATAAAAAATAATTTATAACTGCAGCCTCAAAGCAGGGAATAATAATGAAAAAACGTCACATTAAAAAAAATAACTACACATTTTTGGTATTAGTATTATCAATCAATAAAATAAAAATCAACACTAATATTTTAAATAAACAATATCAACTAATAATGTAAGAAAGTCAACATTAACATTTTAAATAAACTGATATTTGTAATCACATTAAAATAATATTACAGTAAATGCTCAAAGTTACTTTCTTGTTCTTAAACGCAAACATTAGTTCTTCGAAAATTAGAAATTATCCAATAATTGTGCATTACCTCTCATAACATTAATTTCATGTTGTATTCTTTCCCATATTCGTTTTCTGTATTTACTGAAAAGTTATTTTAAACTGTGGTCCTCAACGCTTCCCAAATGAAATAATTACATGGGTTTAGGTTCGGGGATCGAGGTGGCCATTTTAAAGGGGCATTATTTCCTCTACCTATCCACCTGTTAGATCTTTAATAACCTGTAATACCTATCTGTACCCTCTAATACCTGTATTCTGTTATAACTGGTCTTTTAATATTCTATTAAAGGAACTTTTTGAAAGTCAACCTCTGCCGCTAAACGCCATTTATTTACTTGAGGAATTTCTTCGACCCTTTCCAAAATTTGTTCCTCCAGCTGAATAATTCCGGCCGTACATTATCCACGATTTAATGTTACATGTAAAAAACGTCCTGTTTCCCGAAGGCGTCTCTCCGCATTAGCAAATGTTTTGTGATTTGGAGTTCTTCGATTAGGA
>NW_019419951.1:0-7367 GCF_000390285.2 Anoplophora glabripennis
TTAATACATAACATATTATGGTAGCAAGTCAAAGAAACACACAATCATAAAAACAACAATTTAAGAAAATACAAACAAAGTACTAGACTAATTAAAATAAACATTGACCTAACAATAATCTCTATAACCTACGTTGGCCAGAATACGAATGACTTTTTTTTGGATTCTAAAGGTTTTTAAAGCGCTAGAACAGCCTCCACATAGCACAATACCATAAAACAAGATGGAATTAAAGAGGGAAAAATAAACTGATCTTAAAGTATCAGTGCTAATCACCTCTCTCAGTTGCCTTAACAAAAAAACTACTTCAGACAACCTCTTATTCATGGACAGACCAAGTCAATTTATCATCAATTGTGATACCAAGGATTTTAACATATTTATGTTCTACATGCCCTGGAGTAGTGGTAAACGTTATACTCTGGGATTTATCTCTATTAATTTTAAGATTGTTAAACGAAAACCAATTTATGACTTTAGATAACATGTTAGATGAATCTTCAGTTAGACATGAGGAATCTTTATTCATATTAATTAGGGTGGTGTCATCTGCGAATAGTACCTATTTATTAGGTGCGATAGCAAAGCAAAAGTCGTTAAGATATATTTCGAATAGCAAGGGCCCCAAAACAGAACCCTGCGGAACACCGTGGTCAATACGGTTAAACTTGGAAGTATTGCCATTAACTGTAACAATTAGGATACACAGTGTTGAAATTAATTACCTATACAGTGTGTTCTGCAAATGATGAACTGTCAAATTAGGAGAGATATTGTAAAAATAATGTCTCAAATCTACATTTTTTTTTGATAGTGTATATTAACCCTTGAAGTTAAGAGATGAAAATCGTTATTTTGTAATACATTTTTTGTAATTTATTAAATGTGTATAACTTTTGGGTAAAAACCATGTTATTTGAAATTGGGTATACTAATGTGTACAATTACTGAACTACTTGGGGGACCCAAGAGCATAGAGCCCTTGATAATCTCGGCCCTGAACAAATGTATATTTTTTCAATTTTAATTTAAATATCATTGTTATAAACACCAAATAGTCATGGTGGTTTCAACACAGATTTGTTTTAGAGACAATAATTTAGGTCTCGATTAGTTCACTGATTGGATAAATAAATTGTCATAACCTATATTGTACGTTACAAATACGTAATTATAGATAACAATTTAACTATCCGTTTATTTAACCAAATATTAATCGAAAATTAATATATTGTCTTTAATTATTGTAATTAAATACAATTTTCACTAGAATAACCAGATAANAACTTTGCGTACTTCCTGTCGAATTCATCGCCTGTCTCCAAAACCAAACATTAAAACAACATAACTCTTTCACATTATCTTAGTTTAGATCGGCCATAATTAAATAAACTGAATGTATCTTTTATGAGGCAGTCGTGCATTGACAAATTAAAAGGTGAACAATCTACAAGCCCAGTATTTTACGACAGCTTCAAAAGAACTTTATTTAAGTCATATATAAAATCAGATTTTTATTGCAATAATTTTGTTTTTCATCGGTCCGTAGTGATTCTTCAATAATAGTGAGCACAATTTGAAAAAAAACTGGGCATGTAAGTCCACATATTTGTGAATAATCTACACCTATTCACTAAATTTAAATTTCATACGGAACAGGGGATTTTTGATAGTAAGAAATTCGAAACATAACTTACTTTTTAGATATCTAGATGTAGTGAAAATGGCGTAGAAACACGGAACAGGGGATTTTTGATAGTAAGAAATTCGCAACATAACTTACTTTTTTGATATCTAGATGTAGACAGGACGAAGCTACTTAGGTTAGTGTGAAATTAATAATGGATGTCCCAAAATTCACGTAAGATTTGAATTTTGTGCCATTTGTGCGGTAATGTGTTGCCAACGAAAAAAGAAGACAACGTGACAGCTGACAGTTCAGGATTATTAAAAATGGAGCGCTACACGAAAGAACAACGCGTTTTCATTGTTGAGCAGTGTTTTAAAAATAATGAGACGATGTACGTACAAAGCATGGTCGGAATAGACCAGGAACATCAATTCGGTACTATGGTCAAGAATTGAACATTTCGAAAAGCTATCTACAGCGTATTCTCATGAAAGATTTACATCTTCGTTCTTACAAAGATCAATTGACTCAAGAACTGAGGCCTATTGATCAAGTAGAGCAATAGAGCAAATGCGGCCTGCTTAATAATAATAATATGCCGCTTCCTCTCCCGCACAAGTATTCGACTTCTGGGCTAATTCTCGTGACTAGAATGAGGAGTAGAGATATTATTATTATATTTTTATTATTATAATTGATTATGGAACAATAAGTGGATGTTGAATTTTTCGAACAAAATCATCTTCATTTTGAGAAATTATTACAAAAAGTTAGGTACCTGCTTCTTCTCATTAAACATATTCTGAAATATTTTCAGTAGGTACCTACCTCTTTAATTAAAATACAGGGTGTTAATAAACTTATGTCAAACATTTAAAGGGGCGAAGAAGGAGCAAAAACTGAGAGTCACAAACTTCTATCGAAATGTTAAGGTTATAGAGAAGAAAGCTAAATGAAAATGTGTTTAAAACTGTTTTGGAACTGCTGAAATGCATGTATTTTATCGCGGCGAGTATTTACCAAAAATTCTGTAACACTTATTACGAGTTTGTAGGTTTCGTATGAAGCCGGACTGTATTCGAAAGTTAGTTTGTAATATACTGTTGTAGTGATTGCTGTGCTGTTTTTCGAGAGTACATTTAATAGCCGTATTTGCAAGCTTTGTTTTGAAAATGGCGCATTTATTTAGCAATCGCGAATATTATGAGATGCTCATAATTTATGGCGAAGCAAACGAAAATGCCCACGGAGCTTGTGAAGTGTACGGTGTAAGATATCCTGAACGATGTGCCCCAGCCCTGCGAACATTTGTTGCTGTACTGCAAAGAGTTTTGGACACCGGTGAAGTACAACCGCGTCGAGGTCACGACGGTGGCCCAGGGCGACCACTAAGAATCTTAAATGTCGAGGAGATGATTTTAGATCTCGTCGAAGAAGATCCGCATCGTAGCACCAGAAATATTGAAAAGCAAGTAAATATTTCGCATCCTGTTGTGTGGAGGACATTAAGAGAAGCTCAGTTGTACCCATTTCATATTCAACGTGTTCAAGCGCTTACTCCTGAGGATTTCTACTACTACTAAGAGAGGTACAAGTACCGATCCCTGCGGAACTCCGGATCTCGCCAACACGTCAATTGATTTATAGTTCCGATATTGAACATTTAGAATTCTGTTGTATAAGATTTAAAAAAATTAAGAAAATATAATGTTAATCCTAAGTTAGATAATTTATGTAACAATAGCCCGTGATCGAGCTCGTCAGAGATTTTCCATAAGTCTGTATAAGGTTGTTAATGAAAAAAAAAAAAAATTAGAGGAGCAATAACTGAGTTAACTGATGTCACAAATCTGTATCGGAAGTTTAAGTTCATAGAGAAAAAAGCTAATTAAAAATGTGTTTAAAACGGTTTTGGAACTGCTGAAATACATGTATTTTATCGCGGCCAGTACTTAAAAAAAATTCTGAAACACTTTTTACGACTTTGTAAGTTTCTTATGACTGTATTCGAAAGTCAGTATGTAATACATTGTTGTAGTGATTGCTGTGCTGTTTTTAGAGATTACATTTAATAGCCGTATTTCCCGGTTTTCTTTAAAAAATGGCGCATTTATTTAACAATCGCGAATATTATGATATGCTTATAATTTGTGGTGAAGCAAACGAAAATGCCCACAGAGCTTGTCAAGTGTACCGTGCAAGATATCGTGAATGCAAGAAATCCTCAATTTACTGCTTAATTAGTTATTACAGATGAAGCATGTTTCAGTCGAAATATTGTACGTAATGTCCACAACACTGGACTATCGAAAATCCTCACGAAATACGTCGCGGTGCATTTCAGCAACATTTTTCAGTGAATATGTGGGCCGGTATCGTTAATGGCACTTTAATAGGACCTTTTCAATTACTTAGACGCGTAGACGGTGCTTCATATTTAGATTTTTTTGTAAAATCGCTTGCCGGAGTTATTGGAAGGTATGCCATTAAATGTTTGGCAAAATATGTGGTTACTGATTGATGGAGCACCCGCTCACTTTGTTCCGAGGGTGCGCGACTTTCTAAACATTACTTTTCCCGATCGCTGGATAGGCCACGTCAGCCTAGTTAGATGGCCCTCCTGGTCCCCGGACCTCACCCCTTTGCCGATTGTAATACGATTCGAGAGGACGTGGCAATGTTGCAACACGTGCGAGCGAATTGGATACGTCGCTCTGAAGCTTGTATGCAAGCAAATGGTGGGTACATCGAACATCTTCTATGAAAATCAGCAGTTCTCAAAAGGTGGTTCCTTGCAATGTTGAGGTAAGTCAAATTGTAAAATTACATTTTATTCAACACAAATCCGTGAATTTACCTCATTTTGACATAACGGACATGTGGCAAAAATATTCGACATTAACACTCTGTATATAACAACCGCTTGCCCATTCTTATCCAAAGAATTAGCAAAGAAGTTAGTAATAGTAATGTTGTGAATAAGATATATACGCTGTCGACTGGAAGCAAATAATATCATAAATAACTATATCTCTTTAGGGTTTGGACAGTAAAATATTTAAATAAATTACAGAATTTTTTTCTGAATTGTTCTAGTTGTATACAGCTCTTTATTTCTTTGACAATGGTCAAAATTATCAACTATAACTATGTCAACAACCATGTTTCTATTTAAAGTTGCTCTCGGGCTAGGTACTGGTGGGGACGGACCTGCTATTAGGACCCTTTTGATTTTAACTGTTTTAATTTCTTAATTTTTCTAGCAAAAAACAACAGCTTTAGGCAAACACACCGTATACCCATTACAATGAATACTTTTTCAATAAATGCAGTTTTATATAGGTACGAGTATCTTGAGAAATTTGCTATTAATTTCCGGTAAGAATTTATGAATCTGTTCGAACACAATTTATGATTAAACCAAATGGATCTGAAAACGAAGTATTAAAACTTTTCCAAGCGATAGTGACGATTAAATGAATTGATTGAACTAGTTCTGCTATTGAAATTTCCCAACAAATAATTGAAAATCTATGTTTACGCAGTTGGTGCAGCGAGTTCTTCCCAGTTTTCGATTCAACAATTAAATGGTAATGCCTTGCATTATTAGATTTCTTCGAGCAAGAACATTTTTGGATATTACAGTTTGAAAAACATGTTAAATTAATTTACTACCGTGTACCACTTGTACCAACAAATTATATTGAAAAGCAAAGCAGCAACAAAAATGAGACAAATTTTCACGGCACTAATTTTCTTCTCAGATAACAATTTCTGATATTTCGAGATAAATCTCCCCCTGCTCGCGCCATGTAACGTTGTACGTAATTAATTTTAAAAGTTAATTGGAAGTAGCACCGACGCCAACGTATCATTTAAGAATGTTATTAATAGCATAAGCAGAATCCTGAGAATTACGAGTATAATTAATTTTGTGGTAACTAACACGTTCGCGCCGTTTTATTATGCACAGGAAAACTTATCCTTAAGGATTCCCTACGAATAAATCAAGTAACGTAATTAACAAAATTAAATATAGGTGTATATGTTATACTTTACAGGAATTGCATTTTGTTTACTCATAAATTAATAACAAATGATTACAAGCTACATGATCGCAGTCATAGCCCAGTCGGTTGTCTTTTAACCGGTAAAAAATTAGGGACCACAATTTTATTGTTCTAACCTTTACAATAGTCAATAGTAGTGTAAATTCAGAATCGCGACTGAATTCCACCCCTGCGTCAGCCGCCATCTTGAATTTAAGGAAAAACCGTTTTGCTCAATATCTCGGCCATTTTCAACAACAAAAATGGTAAGGATTTAAGTTGTTGCAAATGCGATTTCCTACAACTTCTTTTATTATAAATTTTATCGTGCGATCGATATTTTTCAAGTTAAGGGGGAAAATAGTGACAAAGTATAATTATTGAATTATCTCGTTTGTTATTGACTTTACGACATAAATATACATAAACAAAGTTGGAAAGAATAATATTTTCTACAATTTTGATCTCTTTGATTTTTTCGCTACTACCAACATTTAAGGTCCTACGCTTGCGGAGACGTCAGGCCTATGGAATGTTGATCCCTTGAGTTTAGTTAGGCTTGCCATAGGCGTAGGACCTTAAATTTTGGTAGTAGCGAAAAAATCAAAGAGATCAAAATTGTAGAAAATATAATTCTTTCCAACTTTGTTTATGTATATTTATGTCGTAAAGTCAATAACAAACGAGATAATTCAATAATTATACTTTGTCACTATTTTCCCCCTTAACTTGAAAAATATCGATCGCACGATAAAATTTGTAATAAAAGAAGTTGTAGGAAATCGCATTTGCAACAACTTAAGTCCTTACCATTTTTGTTGTAAAGTTGAAAATGGCCGAGATATTGAGCAAAAACGATTTTTCCTTAAATTCAAGATGGCGGCTGACGCAGGGGTGGAATTCAGTCGCGATTCCGAATTTACACTACTATTGACCCCGCCTAAAGGTTAGAACAATAAAATTGTGGTCCCTAATTTTCCCGGTTAAGCCCTTTTTTTGTTTAACTCGACTGGAGTATCAACTAAACATTTCGTCAATATTAATGATTCATTTAGAATGAACAATGACAAACCGATGTGTTTACGATTGAGAGATCACCGATTGGAGGGATAAAATGTAAAAAATTACACCAATCGCCAGCTGGTAGAACAGAATGTTGTGTTTTGACGTAACCATCATCTTATTGTGGTAATTATTTTTTATTTTACCAAAAGGAAATAATATTGCTGTTTCAAACAAAATTACTCGTTACGTGGCTTGTAATCATTTATGAAGTCTCTTTATGTATGTGTAATATAATATTGCATAATTTTTTGCTCTTTATAAAGTATGTTGTACTGCTTTGTTTCCATGGTATTAGATTTTCTGCATGTGATCTATGTTTAACCTTAATAAAAGCAAGCCGTGNCCCGCCTAAAGGTTAGAACAATAAAATTGTGGTCCCTAATTTTTCCCGGTTAAGCCCTTTTTTTGTCTAACTCGACTGGAGTATCAACTAAACATTTCATCAATATTAATGATTCATTTAGAATGAACAATGACAAACCGATGTGTCTACGATTGAGAGATCACCGATTGGAGGGATAAAATGTGAAAAATTACACCAATCGCCAGCTGGTAGAACAGAATGTTGTGTTTTGACGTAACCATCATCTTATTGTGGTAATTATTTTTTATTTTACCAAAAG
>NW_019419952.1:0-1853 GCF_000390285.2 Anoplophora glabripennis
CAATTTAATAAAACGTAACAATATACAGGGTGTTAGTAAATAAGTGCGACAAATTTCAGTGGATGATTCTACATGAGAAAATAATGGCAGTTTGTTTATAAACGTATGTCCGCAAATGATTCGTTTTCCGAGATACGGGGTGTCAAAGTTTTTCTTAAATTAATTTTATTTTTGACAACTTTTTGACAACTTCAAAGGCCTGCAACTCAAAAACCAAAAAGTTTTTATCGTAGTGAATATGCTGTCAAACGTTATAGGTGAAATTTGCGGACACCCTATATGTATTTAGATAATGCTTGTTATAAATTTATACACATTTATTAGTAACTTTCTGCTTCGTTGCTTTATTGCTTTGATTTTTTGTAACACAGATCATGTTGCATGTTTGTTTTTTTAAATTAGTGAACTATTTTTGTCATCGCTTGAAAGGTATATCGCCTAATGACAAACCCAGTCCATTAAAACTTTCCAAAGCATTTGTGCTCCAAACTCCTCAATTTCCACTCCCACAACATTATTATAGACGCGGTTTATTTCTAGGTACAATGCACTTAAAATAGTTATTAAAGTAAACCCATATTTTCGCGGTACTTAAATTTCATAGGGAATACATTTTATGATAAAGGCCTCAGCAAAAGTTCCTTGGGATTTAGAGCTCTCCTACATTTTTACATCTTAACAAACTTCGCTCTTGTTAGTTTTCTTAGTTTTTAAAATAAGATGTAAATCCCTGCGCAGAGAAAGCTCCTTGGCAGTACAATTAGGAAATATAGGTGAAGTACGTGGTGGAAATATACTGTGTGTAAGACGCGGAAGCTTATTTTCTTTCGAAAGTCCCTGCGATCCTGCGAGAGCTGAATCCTAAATTAACAATCTCTGTCTCGGCTGACGAACTATTTTACACTATTATGCTTCCCAAATAGAAATGAAAAATTGTACATTTCAATTTGTTGAAGTACGTTAATAGAATAATTTGGTTGTAACAATCTAAACTTTGTTCATTTGAACACAGCCAGCAACGTATCACTTTAATTGTTGGGATACATTAATATATTAGTTACTAATTTTAACCAAGCGTATGGTTATAACAAATAAAAGTTATATTTGTTGTTAATATATTTTGTTTGAGAATAGCATAAGTTAAATAGATCAAATAAATTTCAACTAGGTGCAGGGGCATATAGGGGAATGCAAAATATGGTAATTTAACGCAACTTACCTTTATACTAAGCTACCCGAGAGAAGTTATAGGCCTCGAAAGTGGGGTTTCAAATTTCGAAAAAAAATCAGTATCTCAGTTATACTTGAACTTAGAAAAAACAAATTTTGTACAGAGTGTGAATGTACCAAGAGATATAATCGACAATAAGTGGAGTTCAATTGAAGCGTTTTAAAAGGCTGATAAGGGATCAAAATCACCACATGTTTGCTTCTTGGTATTCTACAACTTTTATCTGAAATATTTTTCGATAGAACTCAAGCCTGAAAAATTATGGGAGTCATAACTTTTTGGAACACCCTGTATAGTACCAATATACAGACTGTTTGATTATAAAGGCCACGAGCTATAACTTGGTTACCCATATTTGGACACCCTGTAAAGTGTATATTATTATGTTGTGGACGCCTTTATTATTTTTTTATGTGTTGTTATTGTTATTGTAATAGGAGACTCTCAGCGTGTGGCTTCCTTTTTTTATATTATTTTTATTTTGATTAAAATTTTATATATTGATTTCTTACTCTAATTTCTCTAAATGAAAGATATGTTTAAGTTACAAAATATCGATATATTACAAGATTTTACTGGTTATGGTTTTTTTTGCAAATGTTATACTCCTTATACTAGATTA
>NW_019419952.1:2854-7359 GCF_000390285.2 Anoplophora glabripennis
TAAGGGCCAAATTCAGAGACTTCCCTAAATCTATACTAACCTTTCACTCATCTCAAACTTATGCTTCACTCAACTTAGGGTGCCCTCATATCATTCTCAATTCTGGTATTCAGAAATGTGTATAAATGAGTCACTAACTTGAGAGTCAACCACAAATTACTAGATAAGGAAACAGTTGGCTACTCAAATATTACCAAAAATATGTCATCAGTGGAAACCTAATGTCACAGTATTTCTTTATTTTGAATTTGAATAACTGACGTTGAAAATATATACATAATAAGTTACATTTAAATAATAAATAATGAAAATCAAAAGGTTTTTATAATTATAAAGGTAAAAACGATCCTCGTATATTCCAAGTAATAATTAGTTAGTAGTTAGTAATATTTAGTTCATTTTCCCTACTATATACTCGATATAGATTAGAATGAGTGACAAGCAATCATTTATGAGGTATGTAACAGATATAATTTTTTTAAAATAATTATAATTTATATTGCGTTCACGTATAGAATATCCTTTATTGAATACCTGGACTTAATTATTTGTAAAATATACTGCTATAACATTATGAAACCACAA
This sequence comes from Anoplophora glabripennis, assembly GCF_000390285.2. Classification (NCBI taxonomy): domain Eukaryota; kingdom Metazoa; phylum Arthropoda; class Insecta; order Coleoptera; family Cerambycidae; genus Anoplophora; species Anoplophora glabripennis. The sequence continues at coordinate 3,440 of NW_019419952.1, forward strand.
AATTAATAAATTAGGAACATATAAGCACACGTCAGACACCACTAATATGTCACTAACCTAGCACTCATTTGTGAGGGCAATATGAGTACAATTTAAGTGACTCATTGAATTAGAATTGTTTATGAATACGATTAGGGTGAGTTTAGTACGAAATAAGTGTGAGCGGAACTTTAGTGAGATCTATGAATTTGGGCCTAAGGCATGGACCATAGACATAATCACAGTAATTAAAATAGGAAAGAATAAGTGACTCACATAACATAATTTTAAGTCTTTTATTCAGAATATAACGACCACTATAAATTAATCTAAGCGAAGAATAAGATTTTTGGAGTAATGTTTTCACATACTGATTGAATCGTAAGTTACTGTGAAGAGTCACTCCCAGATTTTTTACACTGCCAGTAATAGGAATTGGAATACCATCAATTATAATAATAAAGTCGAGTCTTAATCTTTGTACCTTTTTCTTAATACCAAAAAAATTTTTTTTTGATTTGCTAGAATTTAATTTTAAATTATGTTCATCAGATAATTCACTTTCTCACTTTTCACTTTACTTTCACTTTATTTTATCACTTTACATTAATTGCCATACAGTTTGTAACTCAGAGCTGGCAATATTGCATGCTTGATGAAGATCATTAAAAATGATATAAAAAAATATATAATAAGATAAATAACACAGGCTGACAAAAAAAATCGTGTGTTTTTGAAACTTGTACCCTACATATCATTAGTAAAACTTTCCGCTGAATCCGATGGATGGCTAGTTTGGATTTTTTTAATTTTTGAGGGGAATTGGGGTGTGTGGAGGGACTCCACACATCAGAATTTCTTTTTATCATTTTCGGATTCAATGGAAAATTTGACTAAAGATAAGTGGGTTGGATGGCTAGTTTGGATTTTTTTATTTTAATTTTTGAGGGAAATTGAGGGTGTGTCGAAGAGTTTTTTATCATTTTCGGTTGAAANTGGGTTTGCTGGATCAGGATATAAGTTTGTCAAAGTTGACACGACATTATTTGGAGCAGTGCTAAATAATTATCTCCATTCAAATTGCCATCAATGAAAAAAGGACCTATGGTATGATCTCCAACAATTCCTGCCCAAACATGGCATCACCGTGAAGTGTAAACGTGCACTCAACAGAAAACAAAACACTGTTCTAACTGGATCACATTGCTATCTAACATCGTCATCATTTGTTCACAAAATACGTTCTCCTATCAATATCATCTGCCATGAGCTCCTGAATTGCTTTGATTTTATTACTGATGCATTTTATTTTCTTTTAATATTCGAATAATCGATGAATGGCTAACATCGAACATTGGAGCTGCTTTTCAAATAGACGTATGTGGGTTTTCCTCAATCTCAAGCATAATATCCAATTTACTATCATCACTTATTGCATGGGCAGCTGCTTTCTTTATATGCCTTACATGTCCAAGCTATCTTTCATGAAATAAGCGAGCAACTTCCATTTGTGTTCATGTGTTACCTCCATAACCAACCATCTGTAGAATTAAAACGACTATAATACTGACAACTACTGTCATGCAGGCAGATAACACGTTGTTATGGCCAGGCGTTTTAAGCAAAAGTAAACAAAACTATTTATAGTTTTTTTTTAAATTTCATATCAGTAAAATGGAACACTGAAATGGTTTTTGCTCACCTTTTCACTATCAATGGGAAATAAGTATTGAGTGTGTTGTAGCGATTTTTTGTAATTAAATAATTTTCCCTTTTTAATGTTAATTTTTGCAATAAATTTGAAAACAATCAATATTTCCGAAAAAGTTGAAGATAGGTTAGGACATTGCATATATTGTAAATATGCCTAGAAATTTTTTAAGAATCCAAAAATTGAATAATACACAGGGTGTTGTATTTAAAAGAAAGTTGGTATTGAATACTGTTACATGATATACCTTGTATAAAAAGTTTTTGTAGAAAAAAATGCGCAACTAGAAATACCAATCGACGTGTCCGAGCGTTTGTTCGAACACGCTCCCATTTATTTATTACTGAATTTATTCCATTTGGCTGATACACACTGTATATCATGCAGATTTATTAGGTTATACCATGTACCAAACTTGAATTGATTTGGTCAACCCGTTCAGAAAATATAAATAAAAAATTTTTTTTTTTCGAAAACTATAATCTTTGATCTCGAAAATGAAACGTTTTTCTTATTTTTGTAATGCATTTTGCATATAAATTTATTGCGCATATTTCTAACACCCTATATGCTACTGTCACCAGTAGTGGTAAATTAATGTAAATGAATGTAGTTAGTTGCAGTATCCAGTTTGATAAAATAATCGGATTTCTGATTCGGTGCCGCATTTACGCGGCAAAATTAAGCGAAATTTACATTTCATGGGGAACATCGATTTAATATATTGTCGTGACCCTTCAAAGCACTTGAGTATCCTTATATAAACAGCCGTATATTTGTTCAGCTGTAGAGAAAATACGCGAACGCTAAGGATCACTAAAAAGGATGTCCCTCGTTCAATAAAACGTAGTCAGTACCAGTGGCGGTTCACCCTTAATTGCCAAAGGGTATTAACATCCCAAAATTGTTTTTAATTCTCCAAATATCAAATTTTGTATCTGCTGTTCCAGAATAAATGATTCAATGCATTTGTGTTCATTGGGGGTAGAAAAGTTGTGCAAATGTGGAAGTTTTCTAAATAAAGAATTTTCTGCATATTTATTAAAGGAAACTTATTAAATATAAACAGTAGTTGAGAAAAGAGAAAATTTAAGGAAAATAAATTACTAAAATAATATAACACGCAATTTGTGTTATATGAGCGGTTTGTTGGAAGCAGCTTTTAAGTTTTTTAAATTAGAATAAAAATATTTTACTCCAGTTGAGAGAAGATGTCTGAGAAGTAAGTATATCAAATGTTTTAAAAATATTTTGTTCTTGTAAAATACAGGGTTTTCAGAAACTATGAACAAATAATTTTGGAGATGATTTTATTCATGAAGATTATTCATATTATTTAGAAAACTTAATATTAGTGGAGTATAGTCTCAAATATACTTGCTTAGTCTAACCNAAAGGAAATAATTTGGGTACAGAAATTCGCTACAACACACTCAAAAACTAATAAGTACTACTGTTTATTTATTGATAATGTAAAAATGCAAAAAACATTAATGTCAATGTAGGAGATGTTCAAAATGCTCGCCGCGTCTTGACAACATCCTAATCTTAAATAGAAATTTCTAATCGCAAGTGTTATTCGTCTCCATAAGTCAGTGAAGTCGACGGGTTTAGTTTTGTATACAATACATTTGACATATCCCCTTAAGAAGAAGTCTAATGGTGTCAGATCAGGGGATCGTGCTGGCCATTCCATTGATCCTCGCCTCCCTATCCACCGATTTGGAAATATTCGGTTGCCGGACATTGATTTGGTAATGGGGCGGTTCTCCATCTTGCTGAAACCATGTCATATTCGCTGGAACTTATGGGTTTGCTGGATCAGGATATAAGTTTGTCAAAGTTGACACGACATTATTTGGAGCAGTGCTAAATAATTATCTCCATTCAAATTGCCATCAATTCAAAAAAGGACCTACGGTATGATCTCCAACAATTCCTGCCCAAACATTGCATCACCGTGAAGTGTAAAGGTGCACTCAACAGAAAACAAAACACTGTTCTAACTGGATCACATTGCTATCTAACATTGTCATCATTTGTTCACAAAATACGTTATATCAATATCATCTGCCATGAGCTCCTGAGTTGCTTTGATTTTTATGCTTACCTTTTCACTATCAATGGGAAATAATTATTGAGTGTGTTGTAGCGATTTTTTGTAATTAAATAATTTTCCCTTTTTAATGTTAATTTTTGCAATAAATTTGAAAACAATCAATATTTCCGA
>NW_019419953.1:0-7352 GCF_000390285.2 Anoplophora glabripennis
TATATTTTACTCTAGAGGACATGTATCATTACATTACAGTTTAGTGCCGTAAATATGTACATTGTACATATTAATTTGTAAAAAAAGTATAAAATCACATGTTTATTGTAATTTTATTTGCATATATTAATTCAAAGTTACTAAGTAGAAAAATATGAAACTGTGGTTCTCGTTCCATATCGAGAAATCATTTTCAACGAGCTAAGCTTACACCAAGTGGCCATTTAATCTTCCAGACTTGATCCCACCTGACTGCCCGTGTATTAAATCAATTCTAGTCGAGATCATGCGCAAAGTATGCGTGTATTTTCAGACATGACGCCGCAGAAAAGAGGCATCCTTTTTTTACAGCAGACTGTAAAAATTTGCAGAAACTAGATAAAAAATAGTGTACAGCTTTTGTAAACAAACATACACATATACACGTGTCGCCTTCATACGATTTTTTGCGCCCGTAGCTTTATTTTTAGCCATGAGAATTGTTCTGGGAACTAGAAAATTTTCAAGGAAATGCATTGATTTTTCAGGATAACTACGTAAATAGGTGTTGATGCTAATCGACTTGGACTCGTGGCATTGCCAAAGTTTCAAGCAACATATCGATCGGAGGCACGTTATATGATATGATAGCACAGAAACTATGCTCCGAAATATATTTATATTTCGTATGTGCGGTATAGGCGTCCTTTTAACGAACTAAACTACTGAAAAAAACGTTAAAAGTTTAATCATTTTGAACTGCAGCGTTGAATGACGTAGGTGTGATGACGAAGTTTGCACATTGGAATTATTTTTATAGACAAAGACAAATATGAAATCAATTATATGATTCCTATAAAACATAGCAGTGTCAGCTTGCGATATTTGGGTTAGTGTTTTCCTGCAATTAAATCCATTTAAGCAACTGGCTGCTACTACTGGTTCGTTGTTGGCACTGCTATCTATACCGCAGAGGAGACACCACATAATTTCTTATATATTTAATATATTTGTTAAATAAATACACCATCATTCCCCCACTTTAATATAACTATGAGAAGTCCCATCTAGACATTTATACTTTTTAAAATATTTTTCATGGCATAATTTGCTGGAATAAACTTCGACGAGTGTGAAAATAACAAATTAACAATAAGTATAGTTTTTCCGAAGTCAGTTGAACAAGTATAAAAACGCCTAACAATAAAATTTAATGAGTTTCATAGGCGTCCCAAAAAAGTTTTCTGCTAAAGGTAAAAAATTATAATAATTTGTAGCTTTATAATGTGTAGAAAATTTTGGCCAACAACATATTTTAATTATTTATGTACTCAAACAATTTGATTACATTGATGGTAAATTTCGTTTTGTTCCGTTTCAAAAGGTCTCCATAATACCATGTAATAATATCAGTAAACAAAATATCCCACTTATTTCTCCATTTCGCAATTGTAATATGAATTATTAATAGAAAAAGAGCCCATAATAAATTAAAATTACCTGAATCACACCAAATTCCGCATTGCTGCACTGCACTGCTAGGTAATTTGTCAACCACTTGTCAACAACTGAGATTTATTGCCCAGTCGCCCAGTGCGGTTGTGTAATAGGCCGTTGCCCGCGGGCCCATTCTTCAATTAGGCGTACACATTTCTACCCTACCACTTCCACGTTTAGTTCGACCAGACCTATATATGGGTATGGTTAAATAAATATGGGAACAAGTTTTTCAAATATTTCAATGTCTTGATTCTTCAATTGAGATCGGAAAGACTATACAGTCCGTGCGAAATTCGCTAAGAGAACTCCAAGAAGACCACTGCGTCAATTTCTTGGAATTAACCGCATTCGACACCCGAGGTAGAGACATTGGCGGAAATTTTCACTACTTTTTTGTGGCGCTGTATAATCTGTTCAGAAAAATAATGTTTCTTAATTTTTGTAGCTTCAGCACAGAGGTACTTAACACAGTAGTACAAACAAAATTGGAATAGAAATATTTTGCTTACGTAGATTTTTTTCAAATGACTGTTTCAATGTAACTATATAAATTTGGTTATAATATATATTAGGATAGCCAAATATTCCAGGTATTAAAAAAATGTATAATTAAATTTTGGGTGGATTAAAACAATATTTTATTCTTCTAAACCAAACAATCCTGCAATATGTTTGGGTTCACTTCTTTACATGGTGTAAGACAAGTAAAAATTAATAGAACTATTTTTTTTTCTAAATCTATAAATGTTTCCCATTTTGTAGTAATAATAAATATTTTCCTTGGAAGATACCCACCACAAAAAAAACGAAGACAGTTTCAATTTTTTTTTTTTGGTGTACAGGGTGTAAATGATTTTTTTTATTAAAATAATTTCTACACATTATTTTTTTATAATATATTATTTATTATTTATGACAAAACAGTGGTTAGAAATCTACTTATGGGTGTTTGGTAAGTCGATGCATTCCTTGGAGGAGGTTATAGTACAAGCGATTTGTGATATATTTCCTTAATATACCATTTTCCAAAAACGCTTAGTTTCCGATCTACAGGGTGTTAAAGTTTTAATAAAAAAATGCAAATTTGTAAATATTGCGGAAACCGCTCAGAATATTTTAATGAAATTTTACAGACTCTGACAGTTAACAACAATACATGTTTTATGATAAAAATATTGTTTTCAGTTTCATCAGTGGCGTGCGCACAGGCATGTTTCTAGATATTGTTACAGAAAAAAATGATACAGCATTGATTTTTCTTGAAATAATTATTAATTATTTTTGAATTCCTTGTTCAATTTGGAAGAGAAAAGGTATCTCGACTATTTTTCTTATGACGCACCGTTTTCAAATAAAAAAATAAAATCGATTTATTGCATGGCATAATTTGGTTTCAATAATTAGAAAAATAGCAGAAATTATGCACTTAATTGCTTCACACTCAAAGTGACAGCTACTATTAATTTTGCCAAACAATAACAAAAACGAGTGAACAGCCAACTTGCTAATTTCTGTTTAGATAGCAANCGATCTACAGGGTGTAAGTTTTAATAAAAAAATGCAAATTTGTAAATATTGCGGAAACCGCTCAGAATATTTTAATGAAATTTTACAGGCTTTGACGGTTAACAACAATACATGTTTTATGATAAAAATATTGTTTTCAGTTTCATCAGTGGCGTGCGCATAGGCATGCTTCTAGATATTGTTACAGAAAAAAATGATACAGCATTGATTTTTCTTGAAATAAAATTATTTTTGAATTCCTTGTTCAATTTGGAAGAGAAAAGGTATCTCGACTATTTTTCTTATGACGCACCGTTTTCAAATAAAAAAATAAAATTGATTTATTGCATGGCATAATTTGGTTTCAATAATTAGAAAAATAGCAGAAATTATGCACTTAATTGCTTCACACTCAAAGTGACAGCTACTATTAATTTTGCCAAACAATAACAAAAACGAGTGCACAGCCAACTTGCTAATTTCTGTTTAGATAGTGAATAGTGAATCTAAAAACTGATAAAATTTGTTTAAACTGCGAGGAATAATAATTTTTTGTAATAATATTGGTAAAAAAAAAAACTGAATGCATAATTTCTGCTATATTTCAAATTATTGAATTTTTTAACAATATCTACACATGCCTATGCGCACGCCACTGGTAAAACTGAAAACAATATTAAACATGTATTGTTGTTAACTGTCTAAGCCTGTAAAATTTCATTAAAATATTCCGAGTGGTTTCCGCAATATTTATAAATTTGCATTTTTTTATTAAAATTTTAACAACCTGTAGATCGGAAACTAAGCGTTTTAGGAATATGGTATATTGAGGAAATATATTACAAATCACTTGAACTATAACCTCTTGCAAGGAATACATCGACTTACCAAACACCCTGTATATTCTATATTTTTGTTTTTTTACAATTTTTCCAGAAATTTTGAACTTCTAAACCCAACGAAATACGATAAAGAAGTATTTATGCTGACATTATTTTATAAGTAGGTACTTTATGTTATAACATTTTACATATAAACTAATGTAAAGACCTGCATTAAATCGTTCGAAAAAACTCATAATTTATGTCTGAAACTATAAAGTTCGGAGTATTTTTCACGTTCCCCCGTACCACAAGACATCGCGAGCCCCTCGTAAACCACCCAGTCCCGTTGCAGCCCGCAAGACGGTTCGTTATAGCGCCTGCAAGAAACGGCGATCTCAAAGACGCCGTACAACTACTCTCGCGGCCCCCGTACCGAGATTAATCTCGATATGAATCTAATTATCCCCATCCAAGAACATGGGTGGGAAATACAATTCACCGGGCACTATTGCGCGTCATACTTCGGTCCCAACTCCTAACAAAGACTCTCCAGCGCCGCGACCTTCTGAAATTTCAATACCAGGGTCATGTTCGGCGCCCCTCCCGTCCCCCCTTCGGCCGCCGGCGCTCTCTCTCGCGCGCTCTATCCACACACACACACACCTCGCTACCTACCCGATGTGTTTAAAAGTTGCTAAACCGATTTATAATAGTCATAGGAAATGCAATCTTCCGTGACATGAAAAAATAGAATGTATTGTGAAAAAGCGCACACAGCCTTGGCGGTTCTGCACACGACATGCACCGGGTATGTTGTAGATTCGTTTGATTAAAATATAACATACGCGCGAGAGGGAAAATTAAAAATTTAGCCCCGGAAAATCCGAGCGGGGACACGCGAGGCGTACGCGGTGGCCCGAAAAACGCTCAGGCTGATCCAAAATCGAAGAGAAGTTGGCATAAACTTACGAAAGATGTGTCGATTTGGCACTGGAACGAACACGAATAAAAATGTAGAGGAATTCGATCAGGTCGAACTTTCGAAATAAACTGTAGGTATTTTATTACTGTTATATTTTACTGAATCGACTTTTACTCAAGTTAGTATAAATAGGAAATACAGGAAACTAATCAGGCAGTAAGAGAAGAATATTCCTCAACTATAGAAAAATGACTAAGTATGTCGCTGGATGCGGTTGAAGACAAATGTTCATGAAAATTGTTACGCAATTTATCGAAACTATCATAGTTTGTTGAATTTATATCCCAAATTAATACAAAATTACAAACAACAGTATACACTGTATAAATCGAATTCGAATATGTAGTTCGAACTTTACGATAATTTGAATAAACTCGAAAGCATGTGTATTAGGTTTATGTAACATTACTTTCGATAATTGTAAATTCTTAATTTTGCAAAACGACAAATCGAGTTAATATAAAATATGCAAATACAGGAAAAAGTACCAAGTCAAAATTACGAAAATTTCTCTTAATTTCAAAAAGATGGTCTGGTCATATTTGTTACTGAAAGAAATATCAATGGAAATATTCCACAATATTCAAATAGTTCGAACTTTTCGATAATACGAATAAACTCGAAAGCACGTGTATTAGATTTATGTAACTAACATTTAAACTTACTTTTAATAATTGTAAATTGTTAATTTTGTTAAGTCGACAAATCCAATTAGTATTAAAAATGCAAGTACAGGAAAAAGAACCAAGTCATAATTACGAAAATCTCTCTTAACTTGAAAAAGATGTTCATATTTGTTACTGTAAGAAAAATCAATGGACATATTACCCGAAATTCGAATAGTTCGTACTTTTCGTTATTACGAATAAACTCGAAAGCACGTATATTAAGTTCATGTATGTAGCATTTAAACTTACTTTCTATAATTGTAAATTGTTAATTTTGTAAGTCGACAAATCGAATTAGTACAAAAAATGCAAGTTCAGGAATAAGTACTAAGTCAAAATTAAGAAAATCTCTCTTAACTTGAAAAAGATGTTCATATTTGTTACTGTAAGAAAAATCAATGGACATATTACCCGAAATTCGAATAGTTCGTACTTTTCGATATTACGAATAAACTCGAAAGCACGTATATTAAGTTCATGTATGTAGCATTTAAACTTACTTTCTATAATTGTAAATTGTTAATTTTGTAAGTCGACAAATCGAATTAGTACAAAAAATGCAAGTTCAGGAATAAGTACTAAGTCAAAATTAAGAAAATCTCTCTTAACTTGAAAAAGATGTTCATATTTGTTACTATAAGAAAAATCAATGGACATATTCCCCGAAATTCGAATAGTTCGAACTTTTCGATGATTCGAGTAAACTCGAAAGCACGTGTATTAGGTATATATAACATTTAAACTTACTTTTGATAATTGCACATTCTTAATTTTGTCAAACGACAAATCGAATTAATATAAAAAATGCAAATTTAGGAAAAAGTACTACGTCAAATTAGGAAAATCTTTCTTAACTACAAAGAGATGTTCACATTTGTTAGTGGAAGAAAAATCAATGGACATATTTCACGAAATTCGAATAGTNGAAAATCTCTCTTAACTTGAAAAAGATGTTCATATTTGTTACTGTAAGAAAAATCAATGGACATATTACCCGAAATTCGAATAGTTCGTACTTTTCGTTATTACGAATAAACTCGAAAGCATGTATATTAAGTTTATGTATGTAGCATTTAAACTTACTTTCGATAATTGTAAATTGTTAATTTTGTAAGTCGACAAATCGAATTAGTATAAAAAATGCAAGTACAGGAATAAGTACTAAGTCAAAATTAAGAAAATCTCTCTTAACTTGAAAAAGATGTTCATATTTGTTACTATAACAAAAATCAATGGACATATTCCCCGAAATTCGAATAGTTCGAACTTTTCGATGACTCGAGTAAACTCGGAAGCACGTGTATTAGGTATATATAACATTTAAACTTACTTTTGATAATTGCAAATTCTTAATTTTGTCAAACGACAAATCAAATATAAAAAATGCAAATTTAGGAAAAAGTACTACGTCAAATTAGGAAAATCTTTCTTAACTACAAAGAGATGTTCACATTTGTTAGTGGTAGAAAAATCAATGGACATATTCCACGATATTCGAATAGTTCGGACTTTTCGATAATCCGAATAAACTCGAAATCACGTGTGTTAGGTTTATGTAACATGTAAACTAACTTTTGATATTTGTAAATTGTTAAACTTGTAAGTCGACAAATCGAATTAGTAAAAAAAATGCAAGTACAGGAAAAAGAACCAAGTCATAATTACGAAAATCTTTCTTAACTTGAAAAAGTTGTTCATATTTGTTACTATAAGAAGAATCAATGAACATATTCCCCGAAATTCGAATAGTTCGAACTTTTCGATGATTCGAGTAAACTCGAAAGCACGTGTATTAAGTATATATAACATTTAAATTTACTTTTGATAATTGCAAATTCTTAATTTTGTCAAACGACAAATCAAATATAAAAAATGCAAATTTAGGAAAAAGTA
>NW_019419954.1:0-7444 GCF_000390285.2 Anoplophora glabripennis
TAAGTCCAGTATCTAGGTTAACAAAAGATATAACCAAATTTTTTTTTCTACAGAATTGCCTACTTTCCCGAGCTGCACAAAATGAAAATATATTTACATATACAGGGTGTTCAGTTTTTCCTAGGCAGGTAGCAACTTAATTTTTTTAAATGAAAACCAATATTTGTTATGACATTATCGAATTCTACGTGAAAAATTAACGGGACTTTGTGTTATGATCCCTACTAAAATATTGATAGTTTTCGAGATAATCGACTTTTCATTTTATTTTCTTGTTTCGTCACTTCTAGTAGTTGACATAATTATGATTGTATTACAGGAATCGTAGAGTGAAGATGGCTCTTTCAAAAAACGTATCAAAAGTTGACCTGCGATATACAGGGGACAAAAAAAATCGTGCCAAACCTGATAATTTAAAATTTGAAAAATCTCGACTTTTTCAAATAGAACACCCTGTGTTTTATGATTCCATTAGATGTCTTTCTGTAGATCCTACAATTTTTTAATAGCTTTCCCTATACCTAAGTTGCGTAGTTTTTGCGAAAAACCCATTTTTATGTAAAATCCCGGATTTGCGCCCGTTCCTTTGTCGGGAAAAATATTGTAAGGATATTTATTTTAAGTTAGCTTGAGACTATGAGTATTCTTTTTCAAAATTCTATTCATCCAAATTTTTTAATCTCCAATTTCACTAATAACTTTCCTAACTACGGTAACAGTGCTTGATTTTCAATAAGATACGGATGAAACTTCTTCTTCAATATTTTATTTGTCAAGATTTTGAAAACTCCAAGGTTACCACTAATTTCCTGGCATTAATATTTGGATTTTCAACAGCAGACGCCACAACTTTAAACTAAATATTATCGTTGTTACTTTCATGTCTCCTGGTAGTTTTCTCATAATTCACATGTGTTGTTCATATTTCTTAAGACAAGAGTTGATATTTATTCGTGTACAAATTTTGACATATTTACCTTTAATTGGTTTAAAGATAATTCAGAAAAACTTCAACACCTCTGCATCTCGGAAACGCAACGTTAGTGAGAAAAGCTACCCTTAAATTTTTGTAAATATAAATGGACACCATGTATAGATTTAACTGGTACATGCTTCACCGCTTTGTATATGTTTAATTAAATTCTCTTGTTACTTTTAAAATTCATGCGAATTTCATTTTCCTCCGTCCTCCTTTTAATTCCACAAAAGAGAGCAAAGCGCGTCGCCACTTAAGTCTACCACAATCCAGTCTATCGCATGTATTTTATAATACCTGTACCCACCCTTGTAATTCACTTATTTAAGTCTCGGTCCGCGCTTATATCCCGCCAGTTTTGAATTTAATGTATGAGTGTGTGATTACGAGGGGCTTCCTACGGCCTCTTGCTTGTTTTGCTGGCGCTTTTTTTTTCTTAATTAGGAAAATTCGAGAGGATTTCGTTAAAATGAGCACTGCGAAATGAATTCCCGGCTATTTCACGAAGGGTGAATTGAATATATTCAATTTTAATTAAAACTCTATGAAAATAAATTAAACGAGAGGGCCTGGACGCGAAAAACCAATTTATCTGTTCTGACAGAAGATGTCTGTTTGTACCTGTCTACAGGGCGTGGCGTTTTTGGAGGTTAAATATCGTTGTGTAAAAGTTACAAAGTATACAACAGAAAAATTGTTGCACGTAAAGTTAGTGATTCCATATACAGGGTGTCCCAAAAAAGTCCTATAAGAAAATCCTGGAACGATGCAACGCAAAATTTTGCATGAAAGTGGGGAAAAGTTTCAACTTTTTAAACAAGCTTACGAATAATGATGCTCTGGGTCGTACGCAATGTTGCGAATGGTTTTGTGAATGGAAGATCTAATGCGTGTAAATCGCCCATTGGCTATCAAATAAATTGTAGAAGAGGTTAGCATCTCAATTAGGTCATGCCATGAAATTTTTTGACTGCAAAATTGAACATTGAGTTGCAGCAACATTTGTTCGTCGTTTGGTGACCGAAGAACGGAAAGAAAATTTTGTGAACGTTTGGGTTTACGACTACGACATTGAGACAAAAGTTCATTATCACAATGGTCTGGCAAATGATCTCCACGCCCCAAGAAAGCACGTCAGTCTCAAACCAATGTATCAAATTATTGGAAGCATTCTCAGTAACGATTTTTTGGAGTACTAAAATGTACTGGAGGAAAAAAGAGATCTTATTGGCATGTCTCAGGGTTACTCATACACTGAAGATACCCTTCATCCTATAAAATTTAAAAAAGTGTCCATTGTATTCTACAGATTTGGTGCCAATGGATTCTCATTTGTTTGTACTATTCAAAGGCAGTTGGGATGGTGTGAAGCTTCTTAAAACTGAAAAAGAATTTTTCTGAAGATTATTGGCAAGTTTATTGATAGGTAGACTGTGTTATGAAGCAAGAAGACTGATTCTAAATGAAAGACGAAGATAACACAGGCACACAAAAAAAATTTCAAGACTCAAAGGGTAGAACCCTCTACCCCTCCGTTTTTGGGGTCGCTGAAACCGAATATGATCATTAAAAAAAATTTACTAGCCATTTCTCCGTTACCCCCCCCCCCTCCATATTCCGCCATGCCATCTGGGAGTTGAAATGTCAATTCTCATACAAAGTTAAGTAGGGTATTTCTATGTTTTCTGGGCCACTAAAAACGAAGAAGACTACCAAAACTGACTTAGACCCCTCGTTACCCCCTAGCGTCTCTTTACCACCCCCATTATGGGAGTTGAAATGTCAATTCTCATACAAAGTCGGCTAGGGTGTGAATTCCCATGTTTTCTGGGCCACTAAGAATAAAGAAGACTACCAAAAATGAATTAGACCCCCTCGTTAACCCCTAGCGTCACTTTACCACCCCCATACACCCCTTAATGGGGGTTGAATTGTCAATTTTCATACAAAATCGAGAGGGTTGTGTATGTCCACGTGCTCTAGGCTGCTGAAAACAAATGTGGGTGGCAAAGGGTGCTGAGGGTTGACGAGGGGGTAACGAGGGGTCTAATTCATTTTTGGTAGTCGTCGTCCTTAGTGGCTAGTTAAATTTTTATTTAATGGTCATATTCGGTTTCAGCGACCCCAAACACGGAGGGGGGGGGGGCGGGGGGGTCTACCCTCTGGGTCTTGACATTTTTTTGTGTGCCTGTGTAATTTTTAAAGAGACCCTTATTGTCTAATAAATGACACTTTAGGTTTCTAAATATTATATATACTATAAAATATGTATATTCTAAATTGTATAATAAACTAAATTACATGTTTCATTCTTGGTAGTCGGCAAAGCCATCAGATTTAAATTCTCTTTCCTAATCTATGACTAGTCTTCAAGATTACCAGATTTGGCCCTTTTGATCTCTTTCATGTGTCCTAAAACTCGAGACTAGATGTGATCAGAAACTACTCTTATCTGCTTTGATCTGAAAATAGGTGCCAATGGACATATTTCACACATTTTCTTCATTTGTTTATTCATCAACAAGTTCTAGCAAATTATTACAATAGATAAAGGAATACCATTCTGTTCTCTGTGATCATTGATAGCTATTTAGTACCAAGTCTTTCTGTCCGCTGTCGTGCTTAGAAGTTTAATTTTCGATGATTTTAAAATATTTTGAAGTATTGTTGTATTTACTCTTGTCAGACTAGATTGCAATAATCTGCGTCAAAATGACGAACTGACGACTACTCTTGAGGATTAGAAAAATGAGAACTTTTTATAGGTTGATAGATTATGTGCATTAATTTAGAATTTTTCTAAAATTATGTCATTTTACGAAAAAGAAAGAATTCAAATTTAAAAGCAATTTTTACTACTTATTTATTTGTTATATAATTGTAACCATAAAACGGATTCAATATTTAGACTAGTTGGATATCCCCAATAATTTTATATACAGTGTGTCCCGTTTTTTCAGGTAAATACCTCTGGAAATATGAGAGGACTGTGGACATTCTGCAAGCCAATTTTTTGACAAATAGTATCCTGAAGGGAGGTTATATTCTACTAATCATTTTATTGATGTAACAAAAGCCTGGCCTACTAAAAAATCGTAGTAACTATGATTTTTTAAAAGGGTCGTTTTTCCAAAAAGTGATATTAGGCATTTTTTTATCAAAAATATAATATTACCAGGCTGTTCAACACCCATCAAAATACCCATATACCAAATTTGAACGACAAATGTCTATTGAGTGTTTTTTATATGGTGCCAAACCTTGAAATATCAGACAGCTAAAAATTATAATAAGCAGGTCAAAGATTGCCATGAAAGCGAAAACAAGTACCAATCGGACAAAGAAGAAATATAGACAAAATTTAACACTTTTAATTGCGGCCATAGTAAAAATAATAATTAACGTACAAAAAATTTCTACCCTTTTAAAAAATCGTAATAGACCAGGCTTTTGTGACATGTACTATTTGTAAAAAAAATTGGCTTGCGGAAAGTCCACAGCTTTCTCACATTTCCAGAGGTGTTAACCTGAAAAACGGGACACACTGATATACGATTTTGCTCAATTTATTNATTTTTTAAAAGGGTCGTTTTTCCAAAAAGTGATATTAGGCATTTTTTTATCAAAAATATAATATTACCAGGCTGTTCAACACCCATCAAAATACCCATATACCAAATTTGAACGACAAATGTCTATTGAGTGTTTTTTATATGGTGCCAAACCTTGAAATATCAGACAGCTAAAAATTATAATAAGCAGGTCAAAGATTGCCATGAAAGCGAAAACAAGTACCAATCGGACAAAGAAGAAATATAGACAAAATTTAACACTTTTAATTGCGGCCATAGTAAAAATAATAATTAACGTACAAAAAATTTCTACCCTTTTAAAAAATCGTAATAGACCAGGCTTTTGTGACATGTACTATTTGTAAAAAAAATTGGCTTGCGGAAAGTCCACAGCTTTCTCACATTTCCAGAGGTGTGTCCTGAAAAACGGTACACACTGTAGGTGTATAAAATAGCAGCAAATGTAACATTCTGAAGTGCTATCACCTTTTGACTTGTGATTCACTTGGATTCTCTCCAACGGCCGAAACGTCTACGTTTTTACACTTAAATATATCAAGGGCGGAAGAACAATTCCGTTTCATTGTTAGAAATATACAACTTTCCGTTACGGCCGTCATTTCTAGACATTTGACACTCTTTCCATTTCGCGGGGGAGACATTAAGACGTTCCTATAAAACCGATATCGTTCCTCTTTTTATTTCGCATGTAACGCGGCCTTTTGTTTTGATAGCTACTCACTTTAAACTGACACGGAGTTCGCCAACTTCACCATTACGCTATTTACTGATGGATTGAACTTACTTTGTTTCGGAAAGTTTCAGCGTTCATTATACATAGGCGTCGTTTTAACAACGATTTAATTTGGTCTCGAACAATGTTTTCTTCCGGGCTGATTGCCTGAATAACATTTCGTTTGCTCCTACGAGTAACACGAAAGCGACGCGGAAAGTCGAGCTGGTTTTTCCTTGACAGCTATGCTGTGTATTTTCTAGAGTATTTATTTTATCTACAATTCAGTCATTTATTTTCCGCATTATTTCAGATCGATTATTTGTTGATCTTTTATTATCAATATATGAGCTTAAATAAAGGAAAATTAAAAAAACTTTGTATTCAGTCAATCCAGTAAAAAAATGTATTTAAATTGTAGTACTTTCAACCATTACATAGCTGGACAACTTTAGTCTCTAGCGTCATTCGTAATACGCGTGGCGGGCCACGTGGCCTCAGCGCTCTGAATACTGAAATCCGATTTTACAATTGTCGTTGCGATAGTGTTTACAATAATTTTTTAGTAATTAGTGTCAAAAGTGGCTTGCGTGTATAGCAACTCGGAGTTGATGGATATCGTTTTAATTTATGGTGAAGCAAGACATTACTTGTATTATGGTGAAGCATTTGTGTTATGGTTAAGGAAGACAACATTTGTGTTAGTTCGTAAAAACTGAGTAGACGGATCCAAATGTGTTTACACGTCGATGGACAAAATTTTTAACAGTAGTTGTNCCTATCCTATCCTATCCTATCCTATCCTATCCTATCCTATCCTATCCTATCCTATCCTATTCTATTTTATGCCATTCTGTTACAACATATTATAAAAATTCATTTACAATTTCTTATATAAATTTGTTGGATATAAATAAATTCATGAACAATTTATATCAGTATATTGTCAAACTTTTCCAGTCCAAATAGACACTTTTTTTGAGGGCAACCATATTTTAGCAAATTCCCCTAGTTTCCAAAAAATTTTGGTTACAAATATTAGAAATATTATGTGACCGTATGAAAATACATGTCTATAATTTTGTTCTTTAAATCATAAATCATATGCAATTAGAGAATATTAATGACCTTCCACTAAATATATTCTGAATAACAATTTTTTTTTTAATATTAAAACTTTTCCTTAAGGGTGCNAAACCACAAATTAATTTTATTAATTAATAATAACAATAGCGGCAAAAGCAGTTGAATTTGCTGATATAAAATAGATGCTATAAAATTATATTTATTTCTTTTCTTGCGAAGATTTTGTCCGTTTTTATCACACTTTGCCGCCTTGCCGGTCGCATTGTGCGAGGTCAGGTTTTACAGTGGACCAGTTTCCAGTGCCGTGCAGAAGTGTATTTTTAAATAATTTTCAAACCATTTTGATTTTTTCTTTACAAAATTGTACTTGTAAAAGTCCCCTGTGCATCCAATTCTTTTTTTTTTTTTGATAAGTTCTGAATCACCCTGTATATTTGTATATTANGCATAGCAAACATGATTTCTCAAAATTAATAACAATTTTTTTTTTAATATTAAAACTTTTCCTTAAGGGTGCACTTGTTTGGGCATAATACCTTAAATAATGTTTGTTATATGCTTTATAAGCAGCAAATGTGTTTTTAAGTTTTCTTTTCAATAAACTTGTTAATCTATTTTTATTAAAGTGAGAAGTGAACTTAGCAACCCTCAGGAAAGGTATGGAAAGAAATACTAAATATACAAGATAAAACCATTTGGCTGGAATAATGATATCAGTTTATTAAAAAGTTTTTTGTTTACTGGATAAAACTTCATAATATCAAGATCAATTTTACTAATACACATTTTGAATAGTTTTTCTGAACGATAATTATTTTTAATGATGGTCTTTCGTTTTGTTTGTCGCCGTCGGTTACAAAATTAGTGGACCCTTCCTTGTCGTTCTCGGATTAGGTTCTGTGGGGGTGGCCCTGATTTTATTTTCGGTTAGCTAAAAAGCAAGGGGTTGCGAGGTAGTTTTTTGTCGATTGCATAGAAAATTCCCTGGGCAATAAATAATTAATTTAAAATTTTTTAAAAATTCTAATTCTAGTTATAAAAGAGTAAAAATAGGTATATTTGTATTGATCATTGTTT